>NC_051182.1:37320792-37350874 GCF_013339695.2 Rhipicephalus sanguineus | reverse complement strand
TTCTCTCCACCATCTCCGATGTTCCTCGTCCCTTACTGGACAAGTTTACACCTTTCGGAATACGATTGTTCATCACTGGTCCGGTACCAGAGATGTCCTTCTTTGCCAGTTTATCTAGTAACGGACCAGACATGAAATACCTGTCGAAAAAGAGCTGTGTTCCAGGTGCGAGATTGTTTGAAAGCCTCAGTACAGCCGACTCTCCAATTCCAGAACTTCCTTGGAACAAAGCAGACTTCTTTCCTTGATATATTTCAAAGTCCAAAATAAGGCCACTTGGCGTTGCAAGCACAAAATTTTTCAAGCCTTCAGGGTTGGGTTTACGGGGAACGAACTGTTTCAAGTGCGTTCGCCAGCTGAATGGTATCATTTGTTCATCGATACTCAGGCACTCTGGTGCATGACGGCGGCGACGACAAAAACCAGCCGAGACTGTCCATATAAGTGCTATGGCAATAATTCGCCTAGTTTAGTTTGGTCTGAACGGATTGAGAAACACCGTACATATTTTCACACACCAGGTGATCGCTGCCTATTGTGGTCACAACTTCTTTAGAGGCGCTGTCGCGCTTTTAACTTGCATAATCTATTTTCCCTGTAAGTTTATACGCATTTGCATAGGCTGGGAATGTCAATGTAATATTGCTCCGTGTCTCAAGTTATTTTATATTTCAATCTACCATAGCGTAGGTTGGAATATAAAAACAATCGGAACTCGGAGCACATTTCACATTGTCCCGCCAAGTCTATGAAACTGCATAAAAACACGGAAGAAAAAATGAATCATGGAAGATGAAGGTACGACAACGCCTTTCAAATAATAGTCAACACAACAGATTTAGATGAATTAGGGAGGGAAAATGTTTCAGTTCTTGGTCAATTATTTTAGGTAGTTCGAAGAAAGTATTCTAATTTACTGCAAACTAGCTAAGCAGCAATGTGTTATTATTTGCATAAAAGCTACAGACTATCTGTATTGCAAAATTTTCAGTATTTACTTTCTTTTAAAGTACCTTGAACCCCTTCGTGCCCATGAAAGATATGCACGCCCTCTGAAATAAGAGGAGAGGAGACCACAGATCGCAATGCTTCCTTCCATTTATTTGGTAACCAGGGTCTCAATTTCCATGTTGTACCATTTGTGATTTCGAAGGCAGCCCGTGTGGCCTCATATGTCTCAGTTCAAAACGTTTTAAATACAGTTCACAAAGGGAACCAAAGCAGGACAAGGAAGCGCGCGATCCTTGCTCGCCGTGCCATTGTTTGACTGCGTGTGCAAACGAGTCACCGTTAAGCTGAGAAAGATCTTGGCCGTCGGTCTTGCGTAACCGATTCAAAATACATAGCTTGATATAGGTGCTGCAATAAATGTTTAGCTTGTGCATGAAGGCCTTTTTTTTGTGACTTGCACAAAAACCTTGGGGAGGAGGCAAGCGGTTGCCTATAAAAATATTAGGCAGTATCTTAGTATAAGAAAATTATCTTCGAAAAGATTGTAGCAGAAAACCAAAGGAAAGCTGCATGGAATACCTTTCGTCAGAAGAGCATTTAAATTCAGACGCGGGAAATCTACACAGACGTTATGATGCTTTGGCGAAACTATAATGACTATTGACCTGCGAATGGACGTTCTCCACAGCTGTCGCTCTAGCGTTTCTGAACACACGTTGCAGAGTTGCAAGCCCTGTTGCCAATGCATGTTGTTTCCCTTATTTCGGTTGTCTTCGCTTAGTCCATTTATCCGAGGGCGCATACAGAAATTTCCTGCGAAGATACCATGACCACAGCGAACGTTTCTGGCATGATGAAGCGTTCTTTAGTGTCACCGCGTCTTATCAGTGAGACACCGGTGTTGCTTTTTCTTGCAAAGTTACATACGCAACTGTGCATTGGCACTTTCGTGCCCGTTGTCATGATAGACGCTACAAAGAGACGCACGCTTGTCTGTTATTTCATGTATAATGTTATGAAGCCTTGAATACCGAAATCAATATAAATATTGCACCGTCACAGAGCCGGACGAGTCGTGTTTTTGACTACTCTCTTGACAATACAAGGCCTTTCTGCAGCTATAGGCGCCGCTTAGGAAGCTTGAGATCTCAGTCCCCAGAATGTGGAAAATCAGGACCTCACCGGGGTTTTGTTGAAGAGCGCGTGGAAAGCTCGCGAAGCGTATAAAAATGGCCTCCAAAGCAGGGACACTGCAATATTTATGTTAGGGGAAACAGGCATGGTGACCTAGTTGCGAAATATTAGAAGAAAAGGACGACGATGGGACTAGCGCATTTTCGAGCGAGCGGCTCGTGTCTCGCGCTGAAGTGTATTTGGAACAGCCTAGAATGGACGCGTTGCAAATGTGCTCTGGGCAATAAAGTCGCCCCTTTTTTCCACTTTTCTACGGCGAAGCTCCCTCTCTTCTACGCTAGTCTATGTCCTTTACGCACTCATGTAGTCCGCGAATCGTGCTGCTTCTGCGACACCTAACAAAAGCTATATTTGCTCGATTTTCTTCGTTTACGGAACAAAGACAAATAAAGCACTTATCTTCCATAAATCTTACGATGGGAAAAGTTAGGTTGTTTTCAAAGGTCGGCACAGCATGTTTGACTACATTTGCGCAGTTCATGGACTGACTGTGCTAGCTTTACCCGAAACGATTTGGCCGCACACGCCATAGCGCGATACGCCCTTGCAGTGAATTGCCTGTGAAAGGCCATGAACGCCCACAGACAAAGGCGGAAGTAACGGCGGAAGTAATGAACACTGCTTGAGCACCGAATTGCGTTGTTGACAGTTTCAAAGTTTTTTAAATGTACGATGGCCGTGCCGGAGAGAAAAGAAAAAAAATCGCAGGCCTGCACGGAAAGCGCGGCACAGTCACAGCGAAAGCTGAAAGAGCGGCATTTCTAAAGCCTGTTATACACTCTCTTGTGGCTGCTAATACAAGTACATTAGCAACGTACCCACTACGCCAAAATCATAATTTTTGTGAAGTTGCGAAGCACCCATCACGACATTATTCGTTATTCTGCGGAGAAGCGAGGTAACATCTGTGAGGTATTATGTGCATTTTGTTAATGCGACGGTTGATGACGATGAAGAATTATGCCTGAGCCCTTCGTAATGGGTTGGAAGCTTTAAACGACCCACTAGTTACGCAATTCATATTGCGTGACGTCCGGTCGTTATTAACTGTCCCACCACGCTTTATAACATAAGTTAAACGGAGAAACCGAGAGCGAGAGAGAGAGAGAGAGACGGGGGGGGGATTAACTTTATTAGAACCCTGAGGAAATGGATCATGGGAGCCTTACGGGCTTCTTTAGCAACCAATAGAAGTGCACTTGCGAGGAACCCACTACGCTATAAATCATCATAATTTTTGTGAAGTAGGGAAGCAGTCGCTATGCAATTTTCTTCATTCTGCAGAGAAGCATGGTACTCCCTAAACACCTGTAAGGCATTATATGCACTTTGTTGATGCTGTGGCTGATGACGATGAATAATTGTCGCAGAGGCCTTTGTAATAGATTGGAAGCATTCAACAACCCACTTGTTGCGCAATTCGCATTGTGTGACGCCCGGTTACAGAATGCGCGTTTGTGTGACGCCTGGTTGCTATTTTACTCTTCTAACGCACTACATTACACATGTGATTCCTTCGCGACATGAAGGCTGTATAGGGTCCTTTTGTAACGCAGTTACAAGCACCGGCATGGCTCAGAGGTAGAGCACTGGGCTCCCACGCACAGGGCCCATGTTTGAACCTCATTGAATCTTTGCTTTTTTTTTCTTATTTCGTGCGATAGCGGTTAGGGACACCGGCGGCGGACAACTGCGGCGCCAAAAACGGCCGCTGAAATGATCTCATAAGAGCTTTCGCTGTAAAAAAGCCTTTCATGCCTGAATCATTCGAACACTCATAGAAATTTCATCCAAAGAAAATCCTAGAACATACTCTTAACGAATGCGGACATCCAGTGGAGATGGACATTATGGAAGCAATGGCCTTCCTAATTCGGGAGAACCATTCTACTTGAACATATATGTGAGTTCTATCGAATCTCTGCCACATAATATATTTGCCATACCCATGCACAGCGCTCAACAGTGGTTTAGTACGCAAAGAAACACAGTCTAAGTGCCACGTAATCGCCGCTTCAAAGGGAAGTGTCATATGTGAAATGTCCCGAACCTTATACGTTTTCACTATTGTTACATATATGTATCACTGTTGCAGACACCACTCATTTCTGGTACACTTTGCTGTTGCAAACATATGCTATTAAAGCATACGCCTGTAAGAGCATTGTTGTATACTTTGAAATTTTAAAGTAATAACAAAAGCTGCATTAATTCATCCTAAAAGATTTAATCGCATTTTGGATAAAATGTGTTTACGACACTAGGTTTCCCACTGACACATTTAAAACAAAAGCCTTGGTACCAGTAGAACTAGATGTAGACAATAAAAAAATTAATAAATTGGAATAGGCTGCATTTTCATTCGTAGCTAAAATATGCACCTTTTTTTATAAAAAACAGGTTGCCAGCCTAAATTAAATGTGCGAACCAGAGGCCATTTTCAGAGATGAAGGTGGGGAGCACTTCACGGCGTGTTTCTGAGTTGGAACCGATGAGTATCGCTGCCCTATTAAAAAGAAATAATCGACCATCTCTGGATGTTATAAGGATATCACGGACGTAGGAATTGGGTAATACATCTTATGAAACACAGCAGTACAAAAGCACTTATGTAGGGCTATGAGCCGAGAAAGAAGTTGGAAGTTTCTTTTTATAAGTTATTGTTCATCTGTACATTAGGAGTTGCCTTGTAAAAGGTCCATAGGGGTCACATACAAAGGGTGATGACGAAGTTACGCCTATAGAAAGAAAACAGATGGCCTTGTACTTGGTTAACTTATTGCCTAATACGACTTTAAGAATACGGGCCCAAGATGCATGGTGCACATATCATTTTGCTGTTAATTAGCATTTTATATGAGGTGTATTTGATAGACTTAGAAGCCGAAAGAAAGATTTGGGGAATATAACCTAGTATGTGACTAGAATTGTTCATTCTTTTTGGTGGTAAACGAAACGATTGTATTGTACTGCCTCCATACAGCAGGCGAGGAATAAGAAATCTTTCAGAAAGTAAAGGCAATGAGAAAGCAATGCTCCCTCCTAGTATCTTAATACAGAAAGCAACACAGCCGCCCTCGACAATGAACTAAAAATGGTAGTAGAGGCTAAGATCTCCTGACAACGCGTAAATATAAATCTGGCATCGCAATGTTTTGTACACCTGTTCTTACAAAAATATTTGCACTTTTGTGGGTAAGATGAATTGCTTGAACTGCTGGGTAAACGTTGTGCGTTTGTCAAATGGGTTTGACTAAAAGATTATCCTGTAGCGAAGCAGTGTTATGGTAAATAAACACGTAAGAAAAATCCTCTGAACCACACGGCATACGTTTATAATACTGTAACGTTGTCGTGACGTCAACCAAGACAACAGTCAGCACGTCCGAGATGAAACTGTTTATTTGGCCGAACTTGTGGCCCAGAAACTGAAAGTCAAACTACAGCAGTTACACTGATAGCGGCGAACAGAGCGTCGACCGTCGATCAACTGATAAGCGGTCAAGCGCGTCGGCTTTTATACAGGCGCTATCGAAATTTCCAGCAATATCCCTGGTGTGTGCGTTATCTCTAGACAAAGCTGCAACATTCGCGTGCGGGGCACAATCTTAACAAAACGATCTACTGCAATCGCGAAGCTCCTCGAACACTGCTTCGCGGACAGCGTCGAGCGTCGATAACCGTCCCTGCCGGTCAAACCCGAATACATCAAAACAAGACAAGAAGTGGGCGTGGCAATACGGCGACCGTTGCAGGAAGCTGGATTCTCGCTCATGGTAATTAGCGACCTTCTTTCTTATTCTATCGGTGGATATTCATACAATTTCTCCGCTCCTTCGTATTGTACTAAGCTGTAAATAATGAATTTTGGTGTTCATGTGCGAAAGTTTCACTTTCGTATATCTGAGCAGCAAAGAGCGGCGTGTAATGCGCATTGTTTGCTTTCAGCTGGTCTCACTCTGTATACTCTTACTATAGACAAAAGGCCGAATGCGCATGAACTGTTATTAAAGAACAAATTGATACTGACATGATAGGTAGGCTTAAGTGAGTAACAATGTTTTCCGCGTGACCTAAGGACAATAATTTGTCCTTATATAATTCATACCATTTTCTGTCTCACCCAAAAGGCAAGTTACGACCTGCAAGGTTTATATATGTTTTTTTAAGAGGGGTGTGCACGGCGTGTGCGTGTCTTCGCTGCGGTGAGCTCGACATTGCTCAGTAAGCTGAATCGCAACACGTGATAGGAGCGAGAAAGAAAGGAAGAAAGGAAAGAAGGAAGAATCAAGCGGAGAGACCGGAAGGTAAGCCAGTTCTTAGACATGCTTCCCAGCACTGGGGGAAGGGGTGCGGCGGATAAAAGAGAATAGTAGAAAGTCTACAAAAAAGAGCTCCGCTGCGAATTGGGTAGCACTTCCGAGCTCACTGATAAAGTGTTCCGGTACGGTGCTTCACCAAGGCCAAACAGCTTATCGCACCAAACGCTCCTGAATCAAGCGGTGCCCTGACCTTTCAGTAATGGCTGTTTTTTGCATCGCAAGCTATTTTGCGACTCTTTTGATTCCCTTCGTCATGGCGCGGAGCTGCTGCGCCTCTCTCGTAGATGGGGTCAAAGTAGCTTATCCTTACCGCCTGCAGAAGCCACTCATGCGCAAGAACTTGGACGTCCACCTGTTGTGTCAAAGGGGATCTGACTATCAGCGGATGCTCTATTTTGAAAGTTCGGTGAAAGTGCTGTCCTGGTGTCTGAACTGGTACGGCTACCACCAAGTGCTAGCATTGGCGTGTCTTCACCAGAAGCAGGTCGTAGTGGCCGCGTCAAGCATGGTGTGGAACGACATGACCGTTGGGATTTCTCAGCTGCGCAACGACTGTTGTCCTTATATCACGAGGGTGAGCATCGGCGAACACAATCCATCAAATCCGTCACTTCAAATGTTACACGGAAGGCAAACTGTCTTTCTGCCGTCTATCGACGATACAGGCCCGGAAAATGTTGCCAAAAGAGTCAATGTTGGGAACCCGGCGCAGAAGCTTGACATCCCCTCTACACGCTGGACTCTGCTTTCTGGCAATATAATATTTCTGGGCTGCATTATGGAGCAGGATAAAAAAGCCTTTCTGGAGTGCGCTTCACTTGAGCGAAATACTTTGGCGCAGGCGCTCCCTCTACTTAACGCCACTTTTCACATAACGGCGGTTAGAGAAGGGATGTTCGCGTCAGCCCTTAGAAACAAGAGAGTCGACATGATGGTTCATTCTATCGGACTTACTCCGGACCGGTACCAACATTTCCACTTCACAGCCAACCGATTCGGGCAGGCCGTCTACTACGTGCAGAAGAGGTGGAAGCGCCGGGTTGACTTCTTCCTCGGCGTGTTTCCCTGGCTGTTTCTCCTGGCCTTGTGCATGGTTGCTTCTGCCAGCTGTTTTGTATTGCTCAACATTCACCTAGGCCGCCGGGCTTTGAACGGACTCGGTGAAGTGGTACTCGCGCTGATGGTCACAACGCTCTCGCTCTCCGCTCCGATTCGCCTTGAGCACGCCCGAAGCCTCAGCGGCCGTGTAATTATGGCCTGCTGGATGCTGGCCTGCTTTTCTCTCACTACTTACACTAAGAGTCTGCTAACAGCGAGCCTTATGACAAAACCCGTGTGGGAAGCTGACGACAGCCTAGACAAGATGTTGCCGAAGCTGCAGCATGGTCGGCTGCTTCCTTGCGCTGAAAATAACTCTTTCCTGGACGTTCTGCTTGTGAGAACCGATGGAGCCAGCGGTGACGTCATGGATAATATGGCACTGGCAATACGGAGGTGGGGTCACAAGAAAGCTCGTATCTCTGGCAGCGTTGAGGATTGTCTCGAGCGAACCAAGACGGGGACACACGTATTTCTAACAGATACTCTCGACACTTGCAATCAAGTGCGCTTCGAGAAAATACTTGCAGTAGGAGAGAAACCCGTCCTTAGTCTGATTGGTGGGTTCCCTATTAGGAAGAACCACCCACTTCACTCAGAACTTCGCGCAGTAGTATACAGAATCTTCGAAACCGGGTGGGATGTTCATATAGCGAGAAGAACGGAATGGAACTGCTCTAAGATCAGCCATGAAGAAGAAGTGCCTTTGCGCATTGAAACATTAGTAGCAATTTATTGTTCCTTTTTCGTTCTCAGCTTGATTTGCTTCCTTCTCGAGTGCGCGTACTCACGAATTGTCGCTAAGCATGCAGCTACAAAGTCATGTCGTTGCATGCCGGCGAGACGCTGGGCTGCTCAGCGCCAGATGTGGCGCAGAAATTAAGAAATTCCAAATCCTATACAACGCTCAGTTATCTTTCATAGAGCCAGAACCAATATAGCGGGGGCACTTTTTACCAGTTCGGATATACGCCTTTCTTGAATAGACTAGGTATCTGAGCTCACGAAACGTAAATCACTGCGGAAAAGATTGGTTAGTGTTTGGGGCCGTAGTGGTGTTTTGACTAATATTGTGACTCCACTGACGGCCCTATTTTGGTGCGAATGTGGGGATTCTGCGTATTTCAAGCACGAGGAACGTTCCTGAATTATAACTATGTGTTAAAGTGAAGGAATATCAGCATTCCTTAGTGGAATACGCAAACAAGTGACCCGTTTATTGAGAGCTTGAGGTAAACGTTTTTGTAAGGAGACGGCCAAGGGTTACAGTGCGCAGTAACAAGGAGACTTTCAGTCTGTTGTTCCAGTTATCCTAGGAGAAAAAACCAAGGCGCAAGGTTCCTCCAACCCTCTCGCCATAATCACGTGACGCGTGCTGCGGTGCTTCTATGTGAATTGCGCCGCGGTGACGACAGTAAGTTTCACCATGCATGCACCCGACAGCTTTTTCAGGACATGAAAAAGAGAGCGAAAAAAGCTTTCATTGTTTATGAGCCCTGTTCGTGGTCTTTTGTGGGGTTTGAGTGACGGTACCTGTTTATTATTACTACGCTCATTAATAGTGACGATGCGACGACAAGGATGTCACATGCTAAAGCCTGCAGCTACATTGTTTGACGACCGCTGCTCACATCATTGTCTCATGTCCAGCTGAGGTCGTTCTCTTGTTTAGAATGTATCCGCGTGCTTTAAATATTGGATGATGTCACGAAGACTTTTTCCTTCAGTAGATTGTAGTTCCTGTCTTCTCTCCGCATTGAATAAGTGGATGCAACCAAGATGTTACACTGTTCGCGGGCTGATGTCATCTGTGTCGCTTTGGTGACGGCGGCGACTGACCAACGCGCATGCGTGCCATTTCTGTACGTTTCATGGCAGTTCCTTGCAAACATTACCTCGAAATAACTTGTGCCGTGCTTTCAGAAGTTCAATATCAATATATCTCAAACGCGAAATCAATTTTTTAGTATTACGACTGGTGTGCGCAATTGCTCGAGATAAACACGTTATGTCGCGGATAATCTGCTCTCTAAAGATAATGTGGGATCTGATCTAGGCGTTCGATTTAAAATCACGCCGATATGACCCGAACAAAAGGCGGCGTAAACGAAAGTATGTGCGTTGCTTAGCCCTGAATTGTCCTGTTTTATTCCGCGAGTACTGCTTGTATGTTGGTATATATGTACATATGAGTGCATGCATGCATACATATATATATAGTGTAATGACGAAGAACGACAACGGGGCTCTGGCGCGAGAGCAGGATGCGCGAAGAAGAGAAGAACGAGGTTCAGAATAGATGTTTTCTTCGCCATTGAGGAATTCATTCGACAGTCTAAAAGAATATCTATCTAAATTCTGCCTGAGTAAATATTTCATTACAGATAATTGAAACATAAATTCATTATATTAGTTAATAATAGCTTCTACGAACGACACTCTTCAAATAATATTAGCAAAATTCACCCTCTACTCGGCCAATCCCCTGCATTGGGTATGAGCCATGCACAGAGGAACAAAAACAACAACAACAACAGCCGGCCTAGTTAACAGGCGTTGTCTCTGTTTCTCTCGTTACAATGGCGCAGTCTACGAACTATGAACCGTAAGTGCGTCCTCGTGGCTCATCGGCGCTGCAGACCTTCGCTCGAAGGAGCGATTATGCAGCCCGTCTCGCTACTACTGCCGGAAGCACCTGTGCCACCATTCAAGGACGGCGTCCAGGCCTCCTCGGTTGCTCAAGGGCAGGCTTACCCCGGCGCCGCCAACATAGTACACGGCCTACCGTTGCCCAGGAATGCTGTGTCCTACTCCTCGGACGTCACCACTGGCTCCACGCGCGGATCAACCGCCGCCGAGCTTTCCGCCACCATCGCGCGACTCCGAGCCACGGTGAACGACTTGGCAGCGTCGATCTCCGTGCTGTGTCCTACCGCCTTGCCAGCACTGCACTCGCTCAATGCCGCGTTGGCCGCCGCCGCCTCGCAAGACCATGAAGAGAGCTCACCCTAGAGTCGCAGAGAGCTGCGGTATGCCCTCACGCAGCTCTCTTACCACCTGTCCTGCTTAGCGTCGGCTCACGCTGGATTTTCGCCTGGCATGTTACCATCGCCGGCTGCCTGCGAAATACCGGAGTTCCGCGGCTTTCAGAACCACGTCGGAAATTGGGTGGCGACCGTCAACGCTGTGGGAGCGCGCGAGGCCTGGACAGACCAGCAGAAATGGTGGGTGGCCATCGACCACCTTCGCGATGCCGCCAAGGCATGGCATGCCTACGAAGGCGTCCGGCAAGGATCTTGGCCGGAATGGTCAGCCAAGCTGATGAGTCTTTTTCGCCCGCTACCTCATGCCTGCGACCACCTAGCTCAAGATCCACTGTCAACCCCGGATGGGAGCTGTCAGACCCACAGCCTAGACAGTGCAGCTCAGGCCTCTACCACCCTGCCCTCCCTCAATGACCGAGATCCTGAAGGGCGTTATCCCGATGGTGCAGGTGCGCCCTGCACCGACGTGCTCACTCTCAGGTACCGAGTTCCTGAAGAGAACTGCCGCGACGGTACAGCTGTGTCCGGCACCTCATTCACAGCAAGCTCTGCGGAACGCACCACCACAGACACTGACGCAATCCGCAAGGCGGGCATCGCAGTCCAGACCTCAGACTCCGCGTCTGGACACAGCTCACGACATACATTGCTCCAGAGCAAGACCACCTGCGGGCCACCGAAGCCGATGACGGGGACCCCAAGCTCATCATCACTTGGAAACGTGGAGACTCCGGCTCCTCTAATGCCTGACACGCGTGCAGTGCAGAAACCGAACGAGCCCATGACAGCAGATGGTCACCTTGCGCCGAATGGGAACCGGGTAGACCCCCCGGAGGCCGGGAGGCCCATGGAGGCCGGGGAGACAAACACGGCTGCAGACATTGAAGACATGCATCTGCTATCTAAGTGTTAGGCTCCCGCGACGCCAGCGCAAGACGTTTCCTTGCACACACATCTGTCACCTCTGTGCGACGCTAAAGTTATGGACACTGATGACTCGGCAGCGCTGAGCCTTCTCCCAAGGTCGCGCAACAAGGGTCATCCACTAGCGTCATTTCCTGCCGCTCAGCCTGTTAAGTCACAGCGTGACGAAGGCCTTCAACGACCACCCCGACACAGCCTCCGGAGTGCTCGGCAGCTCAGCCGGACAAGTCACGGCGTATCCAACACCAACCACCGCGACACAGTCAATGCCGCCCGCCTGAACTACGTTTGGCACCTCATCAAACCAAGTCACTGCGTGGCCGAGATCGGCACCTCTATGCAGCCAGTGCCGCCCACCAGAGACACTGTCGGCAGCTGCGGCCGCTCGCAGTCGTGGCCGAGTGTAATGACGAAGAACGACAACGGGGCTCTGGCGCGAGAGCAGGATGCGCGAAGAAGAGAAGAACGAGGTTCAGAATAGAACAGCTGGCCTAGTGAACAGGCGTTGTCTCTCTTTCTCTCGTTACAATATATATATATATATATATATATATATATATATATATATATATATATATATATATATATATATATATATATATATATATATATTTGTGCCATTAATAAACTTTCATTTTCTTGATGAATACGTAAATTCTGTACTTCGTTTACATAAGAGCAGTGTAAAATCCGGGATTTTTGTCATCCTGTGTTTCGTTCACAATGCGACCATGGGGCCTGGCTACCGTGTTTTTTTAGCCCGAAACGTGCTCTGCACTTTCCCTTATTACGTAGCGCCGCCACCATCACAGGAACTTGGCGATAGTTCATTCGCAGGTAGCAGATTGTTGATTCATCCCGATGTAGCAAACGAGTTTCATGCCAGCATGCCAACCGCGGCTGAAGGCGCTTCATCTTCATCATCCTCCGCGATCCTTCGCTTTTGTGACGTGCGCGCGCATTACATGATGTTAAAACGAAGCTGTACAGTGACGAATCCGCATGTGAACAAAGCCATGGTCCCTAAATGATGAAGATACCGATGCGGACAGCGCCACTTCGTGTTGTATGCGAACGCTGTTCTCGCTCTTTTGCGCCGCACATTTGGAGCGCCTCGTGCTCGGCGCTCCGGGGGCCGTGCGAATTAACCAGTTTGTGGCAAGGTTGGCCTTATTAATGAGAGTCTGATGCCGTTAAACAATGCATATGGTGGCGTGTACCAGGGAACACGTCCGAATTATACAATTTTCCGAATTTACGAGGGTCAAATAAACGAGCCCTTACTGTTTAACGTTTGTAGCGTGAAAGCTCGCATTTTAAAAAGCGAGATTTCTTCGTACTTCATCGGTTGTCAAAAACAGCCTACGAAGCTCTCGCCAGACCAAAATTAGAATATGCGCACCCAATGTGCAGCCCGCATAAACAGCACTTATTCAAGAAAATATAAAAAGTTCGAAACTTAGTATTGCGGTTGATATACTCTAGATTACACTGACCTAGAATAGGGGGAATGTCCAAAACGCCGCGCGCGTACAGTAGAATCTCGTTGATACTATTCTGAGTAATACGTTTTTCGGCCTCGAGCGCATTTCTCTTTATACCTGGCCGACACCCCTTAGAAATAATGCATTTAATGTGGTTAATACGAACACATTTTTGCCGAAAATTAGATAATACGAGCGCGAAATAGAGTCTTGATCGATATATCTAGAAATGTTACGTTTATTCTTCGGTGTACTAGCTTCTTTTTTTTACAGTTCTGAATAATTTACTGCTTCAGATCAGAACACAGTGAATTCAAAGCGTACCGCAATATGGATGGATGGATGGATGCTATGAGCGTCCCCTTTACAACGGGGCGGTGACATGTCTGCCACCAGGCTCGAAGGAGAAAAAAAAACTTCCTTGTTTCATGTTGTCCTAATGCCTTATCAACATTGATTAAAACTATGTTATTATCAGACCGTGCGTCACGCCATCTATCGAAAGCGTGGCGGAGCAACACCCCGGGCCCCGGATTGCCTAGCAAGCGACGCTCCGCAAATCAAACGCAAAACTTCCCAACTCAGTCAGGCGGTAAGCATGTCTCGCGTTTTTCCTCTCCTGCAAATTTGTGCTGTTTGCTTGTGAAACATCCAGAAGACCTTCCTCGAGAGTCCAGAATGTCTACAGCACGTGCGGTGCAGACTGCGGAAGCAAATTCATCAGGTACGTATGCCATTACATTTGCACACAACGTGCGCTGTGTGGGCGCGTGAGTCGTAATATCTCCTATTTATTGGCATGCAGCCTGCAATTGAGTACAACAATGATTTGGTGTACCTACTAGAGGTTCTGCACTGTAGCGTCATCATCATCGCCCATCATCGTCATTTTCCCGCCTCCACGCGACGCCTCGAGCTCATGCCGAGAGCTCGAGGCGCAAGCCAGAAAGAACGCCCACAACGTTCCTGGCCAGACTGAACGCCGCAGCCGCCGCCGCTCCGCTTCGGCCCGTTCGCTTTGTATTACAGTGGCGATACAACGGCACGACCATGTCGGCCGCCTTCACGTCGCCTCACTTCTCCCTCTCTCGCTACACGTAGGACGTTTTGTGAGAACTCAGCATTTCAATGTGGATCGCGTAATAATTGATGCACGCTTTGCAGGCAGTTTCGCAGAACAAGATTTTTCTTACATTAGCTTTCTTATTGCCATGTGCCTTGCTCACAAAAGCGTGCAATCACAGAGTTCCTCCTCAATATCATTGATCGATCCGCTTTGGAAGCTGCCTGCACGAATTTAACCCTTTCAGACGCCCCCTATGAAGAACTGTCCGTAAATGCGTCAAATCAATACAACGTTATTTCCAGGCACTCGATATTCTATTGCAACGAAAATAATATAATAGTACGCTAATTTATGCAACATCATCATCATCAGCCTGTCTACGCCCAATGCAGGGCAAAGGCCTCTCCCATGTTCCGCCAATCAACTCGGTCCTGTGCTTTCTGCTGCCACGTTATACCTACAAACTTCTTTATCTCATATCCCCACCTAATTTTCTGTCTCCCCCTCACGCGTTTGCCATCTCTTGGAATCCAGTCAGTTACCCTTAATGACCACCGGTTATCCTGCCGACGTGCTACGTGCCCGGCCCATATCCATTTCTTCTTCTTGATTTCAACTATGATATCCTTAACTCCCGTTTGTTCCCTGACCCGCTCTGCTCTCTTCCTGTCTCTTAAGGTTACACCTATCATTTTCCTTTCCATCGCTCGCTGCGTCGTCCTCAATTTAAGTTGAACCCTCTTTGTAAGTCTCCAGGTTTCTGCTCCGTAGGTAAGTACCGGTAAGATGCAGCTGCTATATACCTTCCTCTTGAGGGATAGTGGTAGACTACCATTCATGATTTGATAATGCTTGCCGAATAGCCCCATCCCATCCTTATTCTTCTAGTTATTTCACTCTCATGGTTCGGCTCCGCGGTTACTACCTGTCCTAAGTAGACGTACTCCTTTGCAACTTCCAGTGTGTGGCCCCCTATCGCAAAGTGCTGTTCTCTGCCAAGATTGTTCCACATTACTTTATTTTTCTGCATATTAATTTTCAGACCTACTCTTCTACTTGCCGTATCCAGTTCAGTAATCATGAGCTGTAATTCGTCTCCCGTTACTCATCAATGCGATGGAATCAGCGAATCGCAGGTTACTGAGATACTCTCAATTAACTCTTATCCCTAATTCTTCCCAATCTAGGGCCCTGAAAACCTCCTCTAAACACGCGGTGAATAGAATTGAAGAGATCGTGTCTCCCTGTCGTACGCCCTTCTTTACTGGGATTCTGTCGCTTCTTTATGGAGGACTATGGTGGCTGTGGATCCGCTGTAGATTTCTTCCATTATGTTTATGTAGGCTTCGTCGATGCCCTGATTCCGCAGTGCCTGCATGACTGCTGGTGTCTCCACCGAATCAAATGCCTTCTCGTAATCTATGAAGGCTATGCATAGGGGTTGTTGTATTCCGCGCATTTTTCTGTTACCTGATTGATAGTATGAATATGGTCTATTGTTGAGAAGCCTGTACGAAATCCTGCCTGCTCCTTTGTTTGATTGAACTCTAATGTCGTATTAATTATGTGAGCAATTACTTTTGTAAATAGCTTGTAGACAACGGACAGTAAGCTGATGGGCCTGTAATTTTTCAGGTCCTTGACGTCCCCTTTCTTATGGATCAAGATGATGTTGGCAATCTTCCAAGATTCTGGTATCTTCCCCGTCGAGAGACACTTCGTATACAGGGTGGCCAGTTTTTACATTTCTCCACCGTCTTTCAACAGGTCTGATGTTATCCGATCCTCACCAGCGGCTTTGCCTCTTTGCATTCCCTTTAGGGCTTTCTTTACTTCTCTTGTCAATATTGGTGGGATGCCAGTTTTCTCTGGGCTATTACTGCTTCTTACGTTATCATCCTGACTGTCTCGGCTGCTGTACAGATCTCTGTAGAACTCTTCCGCTAACTCAACTATTCTATCCATATTGGTTGTTACCTTGCCTTCCTTGTCCCTTAATGCATACATCTGATTTTTGCCTATGTACAGTTTTGTCTTCATAGCTTTGGGGCTTCTTCCGTTCTTTAGAGCATGCTCAATTCTCTCCATATTATACTTTCTTATGTCGGCTACTTTACGCCTATTGATTAACTTCGAAAGCTCCGCCAGCTCTATTTTGTCTGTTGCATTTGAGGCTTTCATGGCTTGACCTTCCTTAATGAGGTTTTTCGTCTCTTGGGGTAGCTTACCAGTGTCCTGTCTGACGACTGTACCCCCGCCTTCCACTGAACACTCCTTAATGATGCTAGCCATATTATCATTCATTGCGTCAACGGTAAGGTCGGTTTCCTCGGTTAAAGCCGCGTACCTATTCTGAAGTGAAACTGAATTCCTCTCAGAGCTAGTTCATTGATCGGCTTCTTGCGTATCAGGTTCTGCCGTTCCTTCCTCAAGTCTAGTTGAATTCTAGATCTTACCATTCTATGGCCACTGCATCGGATCTTGTTAACTACTTCCACATCCTGTACAATGCCCGCGTGGACACACATTATGAATTCTATTTCACTTTTAGTTTCGCCATTAGGACTCCTCCACGTCCACTTACGAGTAGCCCGTTTTCTGTAGAAGGTATTCAGGATCCGTAAATTATTGCGTTCTGCGAACTCTACTAGTAACTCCCCTCTGGCGTTTCTAGAACCGATGCCATATTCCCCACCTGCATGATTTCCAGCCTGCTGCTTGCCTAGTTTTAAATGTAAACATTTCGACAGAAATCTGTCTGGCTGGGTGGAATATTTAGTAGGTTAATATGGCTCCAGCCAAGTTTAAGAGAGCCCGACGCTTCGGGACCGATTCGGCCCCTTCCTCAGGGGGTAACTGGTTTGGTCGTGGAAGCTTCTTCCCGACTTGTTCCACCGCGGCTCCGGATTTCCCTTTCTCTCACGTTTCGGAGGCCGTGAACGTAAACCGAGGGCATTGTTCCTAGGGACCGGTTCATATTTGCCGGCGTATTTTGAATATGCCACGACTCGAGCAAGAGCCTCCTTCCCAGATTCCTTTCTGTTTCCAGAACATTAAAGTCGCCAATCAGCACAGTATACTGTGTCTTTACCTTACTCATTGCAGATTCTACGTCTTCGTAGAAGCGTTCAATGAGTTTATTATCATGGCTGGCTGTAGGCGCGTAGGCCTGTACCACGTTTATCCTGTACCTCATATTAAACTTAATCACCCTCTCATTAATGCTATAGTATTCCTCTATATTGCCAGCTATATTTTTATGAATAAGGAACCCCACTCCTAGTTTTCTTCTGTCAGCTAAACCACGATAGCATAGGACGGGTCCGTTCTTAAGCACTGTATAAGCCTCCTGGGGCCTCCTAACCTCACTGAGCCCTAATACATCCCATTTAACACCCTCTAATTCCTCGAATAGTACTGATGGACTTGCCTCACTAGATAAAGTTCTAGCGTTATACGTAGCCAAGTTCAGATTCCAATGGCGGTCTGTCCGGACCCAGAGATTCTTAGCACCCTCTGCTGCGTCGTAGGTCTGAACGCCGCCTTGGTAAGTTGCTTCGCAGCCACTGGGAACTGAGGGCCGAGGGTTAATTGGTGTATTCATGTGGGAGGTAGTGGCGAAGTACTACACCAGGGTAGCCAATCCTGCTCTGGTGATGGAGTGCATTACTGGCTGTGGTCGCCAGTGAGGCTGCACCCCAGGCCTTTTTACACAATTCCATCATCACGCGGATTTTTTTTAATCCGGTTGGTAATTGCCCGGCACCGGGATTCGAACCACGGACATCTTGCATGCGAGGCGGATGCTCTACCACTACGCCATCCATACAGCCGCTATAAAATCTAGAAAACTAACTCACAATGACATTATATCACACAAGGCAACTCATACGGACACGGCACTTGTACCAGCATTCGGCTGCCACGATAGAGAGCAACATTCACCAAGCCTGCCCAGATATGAGAAAGATCACAATTGTCCGGGAAAAAACATCATCAACTTGTCCGACACCGAGCTCACCGCGGATAAGTACTCAGTACTGTCTTGCGGGCTTACATTCTGCCCGAATAATATAAGATACACGGAATCTGCGCTATTAAGGCATCTTTGCAATTTTGCACGAAATTTACGCTTGGCAGAGATCTTCTCCAACTAATCGCAGTATAGAAAACCAGAATTCGCATTTATTGCCTGAAATGCTATTTACATGCAATTTATAGCATTTATTGCCTCAAATTACTTGCTGCAAAAATTTTCCTAGTCCACCTGGTACGGTCGCACACTTCAGCGAAGATTCCGATACTGAAATCCACACCAACACACGCAGTGTACTACTCAGTGCCGTCCTTAGAGGACAGACAGGCTATAAACAGCCAGCTGAAGGACTTGGACTCCTGGTGGATTACCTTGATGGCAAGACCGCCATTGTCTCTATGGTATGTATTTAGCCATGTGTTGGCATTCCTTTACTCGCAAAACAACGTTCCGATAAGGAAGAACTTCCTGGTATTGCAATCCAACTACCTTATGTGCCTACCTTCACAGCATGCTACGAACCATCACAGGCAATTAGGACGTTGCCATCCACCTTCATCAGCATGCTGGAGACGCTACACAACTCACCCATCATCAATAACCAGCAGAAAAGTGACAGCCAGTGCTACAACCTTAGATGACATCACAGTGGAACTTCGATTATACGTCCCCCAGTGATGCGACGACCCACATTTTACGACGAATTGGCTTGGCCCCGCCAAACCCCCATAGACATAATGCTTTAAAAAGCCTCGATTGTACGACTGAATCTTAAGCCCCGCCTCGTGCGACCGTCCAAGAAAAAAAGCCCCAAGACGATGCAGGCTGGCACGCAAGCAGACTGCGGACATATGAAAAAGGTCGGGAAACCGAGGAACCGAGTACCCCCCCGCGCTGCAACCACAGAGCCTCTTCAATTCGTCAACCCGCGCCAGAGCTAGCCAGAGCCCCCCTGCCGGAAACTTTCGCGGACTATGTTGGCGCCGACAACGGTGTTGTAGTGTGCAGTGTAGTGTCGCTGGATGACACCATCGAAGCTGTGCGTCCTGACTATGCAGAAACTTCTGATGAGGAAGATATGGACGAAGCTGCAGAGGCTAGTGCGTCCGTTCCGACTTACGTGGACGTATGTTACGTCGACAACATTCGGTGGTTTGCTGGCGCACGCGAAGAGATCAGTAACTTGCTGCCAGATGTCGGAGCTCTCAAAAAGAAGCTGATGCGTCGTGGCTGGGCAAACTCATAGAAAAAAAAATCACAAATTTCTTTTAAAAGGCGAGAATAAAGATTCGTTCACACCTCCAATAAAATGCTTCGTTGTGATTTTTTCAAATAACTTAATCTACCTCCCGCGAAGCAGCGCAGGTTCATGCTGTGAACTTTTTCAGGCAGTATGTGCCCACTCTTGTGGAGCAACGCTGACTATTACTGCCTACATTCTTAGTTCTTCGAATATACGATGCCCAAATTATACGATGATTTTGAGTAGTCAACTGAAAGTCGTATAATCAGGGTTTCGCTGTACGTAGAATACAAGCCCAGCAACCGTGTTTTGGCGCGGATGCTGAAATGAATTCTTTACTGACACTTTGGGACATAGAAGTTACTTTGACATCTGGGGTACGATTGTTTTCTCTTTAATACGTACTTGACAACGCCGCACATGAACAGCTATTCATCTCATTTACGTGAGCCACAGCCTTTGTCGAGCTTAATGTCGTAACAAGCACCGGAGTCCAAAACAGAGGCTCACCAACAAACGGGTGTT
The DNA here is from genome assembly GCF_013339695.2 of Rhipicephalus sanguineus. Classification (NCBI taxonomy): domain Eukaryota; kingdom Metazoa; phylum Arthropoda; class Arachnida; order Ixodida; family Ixodidae; genus Rhipicephalus; species Rhipicephalus sanguineus. The sequence continues at coordinate 37,330,987 of NC_051182.1, read as the reverse complement.
CTGAAGTGAAAAGAAAGCTACCAACTCCGCACGAACAATGGAACAGCAGTAAAGGCGCTGCAGTTGGGTAAGAGGAGCATGGACCAGGAACACTGCATATCATGGGGAAGGGTGGACAAGAGAGCAGAAGTCTTGAAAAATGTATGGCAGCTCCACTACCATGAAACCTGAGGAAGTACACAGCACGGGCATCCAGCAATTCCCATTCGTAGAGTTACCACTGCTCCGTTTAACAAAGCGTAGATGATGCCAATGTTTGAGGTAAGCATGTAGGGCTTCCCCGGCACGAGTAAAATCTTATTTTGGAGATTCGAAAACTCGGTGTGCGACATGCGCGCTACTGTTTGCTGCGCTTTATCGACTTCCGGCTTGTTACAGCAGTTGAGATACGCGTCGTCTGCAGCGAGTTCCGTCAGGTTGTTTTCCACATAAGATGTAGCGACGCAGCACCTGTGAAGCGTAGGGGGAGGGAGGGGCATTCGCTCGCTAAACGTTTTTAGCTATTTTAGTTAGTTAATGCGATTGCTATTAACCATTTGATCCCCACTATTGCTCTGGGGCAACAACTACAAAAATATTTTTTCAGCAAACGCATCCTGTAGTGTGATACTGTTAGCGCCATCTGTGGAAAGAGACAAAGTCTACCAAGCGTCCTAAGCTTCAAACAAATACACAGAGATGGTAGCATCGCCTTTTCATTAGTGCTTTGTTGGAGCGTCTGAGAATTGGCAACACAAGCTCCGCACACGCGAGTACGTTTATTCTACTACAACGGAGCGGGACGCTACGGCGAGATATATCATACTTAAAATTGCGCATAAGGCGTTGTAGAACATTTACGAACAGGCTGAATGGTGTGGCGGCATGTTACGCGTTACAAATGTTCCCGCCAAAAGCGTTGTTGCTCACGAGCAACATCGGGCATTTGCGGAAGTCCAAGACGATATAGGGTTACAGTCGACGTCCGATTTCCCGGACCCTCAGGGGACCGCGAAAACGTCCGGAAAATCAGGCAGCCCGGAAAAACGAATGCGCGTGAAAACGCACCTCTTTGGTAGGTATTTTTCGCTGACGGAGAGGGTCACGGCCGGAGTACAAGATTTCCATTGCAATATAACCAATGCTGTTATAGTAAATATTCCTAATTGAATTGTAATTAAATATCGATTTATTCTGAAGACATTCATGCCTTGTTTTGCATAAATAGAATGAAATCTCAGGCTAGAACTAAGTGCGAATTCGTTTTTCGTATGTCAGTCTTGAGGACAAAAAGTTATACTGGAGACATGTGTCACCCGAAACGGCACGTCGAATGAGTCGTCGAACGTGGTATTGCGTTCGGCAAAGTAATCGTAAGCAACAGTTCACTGCTATATGAAGTTAAATTGAGGCAAATATATCATGCAGGAGGTTCAATTCATCCAACGCTCAATATACCTGGCTCTTTCTTAGCCACTAGCCGATTCGACTAACAAAAACAAGTGCTGTACTCAATTGCGTACATAGCGTGTCAAAGGGGTAATTCTGTAACGATGATCCTTTGCAAAAGAAAATGTGCTACCGTTGGCCAACACGACAGTGTGCGCGTGCGGATGCCCTTGTCCCTTATTACAGGCGTGCTCTGCAAGCACAAGACAAACATTTAGCTGCTTGAGACAGTGCCAAGGGGCGTGGCCAGAACTTTTTTGGTGGGAAGGGGGGAGGGGGGTCCGATTCTTTGTATGTGTGCCAGTGCGTGTGTTTGTATGTGTGCGTGTATATGTAGTACTCACGGATTGAAACAGGACGATTTAGCGCCAAGAGACGCGCATATATTACTTTTCCACCGTCTTCATTTCGGGGCATACCGGCGTGATTTCGACCCAAATGCCTAGATCAGAGCCAAAATAACTTTAGAAACCAGATTCGTCACGGCATGACGTGGTTATCTCGAGCAATTGCGCATACTAGTCCTTACACTAAAGAAAAGTGATGTCGCGTTTGAATCTGTGAGTATACTACACACACACAAGTAGAAACCTTGGGCAGGAGAAGGGGGAGGGTGGTGTTGAACTTCCCAAACTGCTTCCCTGGATACGCCCCTGCTTGCGTTTTTAGAACTAGAAACGTTTAGCTGTGTCTATGACGTGAAGGACATTGGTGCGCGTACATGTTTACTTATGTGTCACTTATGTGTTACTTATGTGTCAGTTTAAGGTCATCAAGGACTGGAATGAGAACGTGAAGCTCTAGCCACCCGGTTCATGAACACCACAATATGTACTACCCTTTAAAGACGAAGGCATGTGACCTCGAAGGTGTGCATGCCATCAAAAGCACTCAAGCATACAAATACGCTAAAAGTGGGAAAGTAGGATGCTTGCTTGTGCACGAGGACAAAGCCACGCACTACATCTTCGTCAAAAGAGACGTTCAAAGGTAAGGTACCAGGCACTAAGGGCACCCCTACACAAAGGAAAGGTCTGCCTTCAACCCAACGGCAGTGTCGTCACAAGAGACTGCTCTTGTATGGCAGGTGCAGCACGGGCTTGCGGCCCCACTGGCAAGTTGTTAAAGCTCTATGCATTACAATGCCACCCAACTTGGCTGCCTGAATCATAGAATCCACTTTTACGAGATACAACTTGTTTAACTGCTAAATGAACTAAAAAAACTTGCTTGCTAATGTGAACCATGTTTTAGCTAGTTACACGCTATTAAATGTGGATGCATTTCTAGTCGGGGGTTATCCTGCGTCGCTGGCCGGCGTGCGCACAGGTGTTATCTCTCCGCGCGCGCTCCTCCTCGCCCCTAGCAACAGCTGCGCCGCGCCTAGCAACCGGAGCAGGTGGTGAGCTGCGGAGGGTAAGAGAGAGGAGGAGCGCGGGGGCGTGTGATGGCGCTCGCATCGCGGAGCAGCGGAGGGTAAGGGAGAGGAGGAGTGTACCCGGTGAGGGCGCTCGCATCGCGGAGCTCGCTCAGCGGAGAGAGAGCTCGGCCGCTCCTCCTCTCCGTGCTCGGACCTATACATATCATGCAGGGAGCGCGCGCTTGGTGTCTTGATAGCGATGGAAGTCGGTGAAGTCGAATCTCTCGCGGCAACGATACCACTAGGACGAAGTGTAACACAATGCAACTCGAGCATAACGCCTCTACGTGCACACTCTCGTCTCTCTTCATTAATTAATCGCACACTCATCGGGTGCACCCAAATGCATTCGCATTTTCTCACGATCCTCTTCAGGGAGGTGCGGGCTTTTTTTTCAAGGTCACTTCCTCATTTTTTGAACACGCCTACGGCACTCTTTTGGGTGGAAACGGCAAAAGTTTACTAGGTTAGTATATCGTTGTTTTCACAAAAGAAAATGAAGTTTGTAAACAATTAGTAGCTACTCTACAGTCATTACCGCAAAGATGTACAAGATTACCAAGACCACAACTCCATCTCCTCATAGCGTAGAGCAATGGTGTTCAGGCACATGTATCGCAGGTAGTCTGGTTACAGAGAGAAGCTAGGTATACCTTACTGATATGGAATCTCAATATGTGTCGTTTAAACTATTATTCAACGCAATTAGTATTGCGCAATAATTTTATTTTATAGTACTTCACTTAATGGAATTTTACCATCATTTTCCGAGAATATTATCAGTATTACAAAAGTTTTTAATGCGTGTCATTGGAAAGATTTTATAAATGAAACAGCCTATTTTCAGAAGCTCTTCTTTGGAACGTAGAGTTTGGTGTAAGACCGGGCCTCACTGGTATTGCGTGCACTGACAAGAGTGCTGAGTTGAATCGTGGTACTAAGAAGCGTGTACTCCGTGGTCAAATAGAAGTGGACTTCACATTAAGAAGACAAATCGAGCCTGAGAAACCAAACAGCAGGCAATGTCATCCGAATTTTCGAAAGTTAAAAGGGACCCTCTAAGACTTTTCCAGACCTCATTGTTCTACATTTTTTACTTTCGGGTTGCGTAGACTTTTTTACTTTCGGATTGCGTCACGCAGTCCGAAGTTATTCAGCCTAGAACACTCAAAATACAATAAAATGGAGGCCCACCCTCAACTAGATTTTCGCGGGGTCACCTGACCACGTTTCACTCGCCCTGTGACGTCTGATGGCGCCCCAATGAAATGAACTGAAAGATCCTACGTACGGGAAGCTTGCATACAATGTTGCCCGTTCTTTGCAACGTAATGATGTCGCCGTTGCCATAATAAAAAACAATGTGGCGCATTAAGAGTGAACCGCCCGTGCGAAACAAGGCAGATGGCGAACGCCGTTATCATGTTTTCATCTTTCTTGTTGCGACGGCGTCTATATCAACGCTGTTACATTTTTTCTCTTCAGTTTCTTCAAACAACGGCCCCTGGAGCGTCCCCAGCGCGTTTCCTCCAGCGCCGTGGCGTTCGGCGCATTCTTTGCCGGGCGCTGCAGTTTTAAAGCTGAAAGTCTAAGATCGATCGTCTAGTTGGTGTTCAGTAAAAAAAAAAGCATTCTAAAGAAGAACTAAGCCCAATAATAACCCCATTTGTGATGCTACGCCGTTATTACTTCTAACTTTACATGTATCCAATCATAGGCCAGCGCTCATCTTCGTCATTTCCACCCGCAATAGTTCTGGCGAGCGCCACTACGCGTTGATGCGGTCGGCAGTGATGTACGCGTTTCAAAAAAAGTGTTGGAGGGCCCATTCAAGGGTAATAATTCACTTCTGAAAAACTTTGAAACAGTGCCATTGAAAGGTCTTACCTCAGTAGGGTGTACTATTTTAATTATAATACTAATGCTCCTCCTGCAGGCCCTACAATTGAGACCCTTGAACCTCGCACTGCACCATCTCATGGCCTTCACAGTGATGTAGGCCTTCACAAGTGCGAGTGCTTCAACAATATTTACAAAAAATACGTAGACACTCCTGTAAATGCACGGCTTAGATTAGAAAAAGCAACAGTGGATCAACGTGACAGTGCATGGAAGGCAGCAGAATTGCTGCGTCAATGACATCTAAAATTCCAAAGCGCAAGCTTTGCCAGAAAAAGCTTTAGCAAACTTCTGAAGCCTACGTGCCAAGACAACAAGGCAACTCTGCGTCATACGCGGCGTGAACCTTTCGCCAGCATTCCAGCAAGAAAATGACCTAATTTTGGCAAGATCAGGAACTATACTGTCTGAAAAAGATCCATACGTATCTGCAAGCCATGATGGACTGGTGGGCACAAATTCTACAATTGAAATTAACTGCCCCTACACTAAAGACCGCTGATCTCTGATAGAAAGTGGAAAATATGATGTAAGGAAAGGAGGTTATTGGTATTTTCTATCCAAGATACGCAGGGGAGGTTACTCGTCTCAGGTAGAATGCACCGTGTATTGTTGCCAAACGGATCATTGTTTTTTCTACGTCTGGACCAGGAGGAAATCGCTTCTCGTTAACGGTAACTATGACCCAGAATACCGGAGCTCCAGCGCCTGGTAGATGACTTCCAGTCCTGGCAGATGACTTTGTGGCCCAAAACTAGACAACACTTGAAGCACTCGTCATGTTTCTAAGCACTTCAGTGTAAATTTTGACAGCAACGGTTGTTACCTTAACCTGTATTACTTATTTGAAATAATTTATCATGCTTTTTGTATATCTGGACAAAGAGAAGAACGGTTCTTGTTAAAGTGATTAATGACCCAAAACACCTAATACCAGCCTTGTGCGATTGTGTGGCTTTTGCTTAAAATTGTACTTTCCAGCCCTAGTAGGCAACTCTGTGGTTCAAAGCTCGACAGCACTTGAAGCACATGCCATGTGTCAAAGCAGTGTAGTGGCGTAGCCAGAGGGAGGGGTTTGGGGGGTTCAAACACCCTTCCCTCGAATTGTTTCGCTCTTGCATCTCTATATATACACGCGCAAAAGAAGCGCACGCACGACCATAAGGTATACCTCAACCCCTACCCCCCTGAAAAAAAATTCTGCCTAGGCTACTGAAGCGCTGCATCGGGACAGTAAGAGTTCACTTCCAGTGTGTTGTTTTAGTTTAAATATTTTTTCGCCTCAAGTAATCTGCAGCTGGAGAACAGCAAGGCTTTTGATGCAACAGCTTTTTTTCACTTGAAAGCCTTATCGAGGTGCATAAAATAAGTTTAGTATCATATATGTACTGCGTCTAAAGTTTGTTTATTTAGAGGCTAACTGCAGCGGAATAACATTTTTGTGGAACTTGTTTATTATAGAACTGAAACAGTCTTGCCAATCAGCCTCTTGTTATCAGCCTCTAAGGAGCACTGATGTAGACATGCGCACTTGATTCAGCACATCGTTGGTAATTGCGCATTGCCTTATCTCAGAGGTCTTGTGAAGGAGCGATGCTTGGTAGGTAATTCGTTTTTTTATGGTGCGAAAGCAGCTGAGGCAGTGCTGCGCCAGGAAGAATGCGTTAGGTAATGAACGGTGAAATGATGTCGCTTAGAGGTTATTTAAAAAGCAACATTCTTTTAAAAAGTTGAACACAGCAGGCAAGGGCAGCCAAGCATTCCAAGTAATGTGTCACTCCCAGTGAGTGGTAATGGTGGTGTTTTACTTCAGTTTTAGTGTTAAAATGGCTACCTCTGCAAGTTTCCTGCAATTTTATGACTAATATTACAAAATATTTCGCGTAAGAGGTACCCTCTATTTACGCTGCTTCAAAATGGGCTACATTTGCCAGCTACAGTTTTCATTGTAGTTGGCTTAAAAAAATATTGCTGATGCCTACGGCATATCAATCCGTATAACACGAAAGCAAAACGTGTCTTCACAGAAGTAGTCCTCATTGTGTAATGATATATGAGACCTTGTACAATGTCTGTTGGTGGTTGGCAATTATAGCACCGTTTGACGTGGGTGCACTCAGGTTGACACCTAGTTGAATATCTCCATCGTGTAACTAACGCCCATCATCGTGATTTAATCGTTGTGGTAGCTAAAGTTTTTAACATTGTAGTCGGTTTGTGGGCCTTCAGACAGAGTCAGGGACAGGAAACATTTGTAGACAGCACTCATCAAAAGACAATTACATACACATACATCTGCTGACCACTAGTGTACACAATTACTCTTCCTCAAGGCCTCAGTCCTTGCCGTCCTATACGCCTACGGGAGTATCCGCGCATCCTACCTAATACAGAGTCTATGGTTCTGTAGACGTCACTCACGGTACCCACGACCCCATAGCTGACGCACGCTCGCTTCAGGAGATACATGATGAGCCGTCGAAGTAGCAGAACCAGATCCCGAGCTGCTCGCTGAGGCCCGCATCGGACTACGATGCGCCCGCAGTACCACCCAGTCCACTCAGCAGTGGGTAGTGCCGGACCTAAACATACGTGGCACGAGGACTACAACCTCAGCAGTCGGTTGTACTGAACCCCAGAAGCGGCAGCGCCATGGCCCGACTCAGTAGCTGGTTGGTGTCGGACCCACCATCTGACACACTGTCAGTAGCTTGGCCTGGCCGGCTCGCGCGTCCGCCGCAGGACCATGCCGCAAGGCCTTCTCTGGGACACCCGTTCGCCGCAGAAAACGCCAGGCTCATTCCGACTGTTCTGATGGCCCCAGTTCGCGGATCGAACGTGCTGCTTCTTGCTCGCTGACCACGCACGCTGTGCCCGTCGGCGTTCCGAAGGTCACGCGCCTCACGTTGGCCTCTCTCACGCTCACTCCGTCGTCTTCTTCGGTTTCCTTTTCCCTTGCCGGTAACAGTCTCTTACTACACTCCCCCCAACTTTCAGTACGTTGTACAGCGGATAGCGTTAGTCTGGACGCGAAAGAACGGAACACAGTAATTGTGAAGGCAATCACCGAGCACAGGCAAAGAGTGTCAGTATTGCAAGCCTTCTGCTACTACACACACAGTGCTGATCCCTTGCTCGGCGCACTCTGGCACGGAAGGTAAAACGCGCTCATCGCACGTTTCATACGGTCGGTGGTGGTATATACGGTTTCACACACCTACATAGCTTGCATACATCACAGCTAGGCTCGCACAGACTGCCGGCTCTTTTGATTAAATACGCGCCGACGCGCAGCGCACACAACGCACTATTCACACTGTAGATGTATAGTTGTCTCTTCGCGCAGCGACGACCTGGTCTTCTTTGCGTAGCGACGACACCACGCCATGCTCCAGATGGTCGTCGTCAGTGAGTGTTGCTGTCACGTCACTTGTACGTCTTAGTCCTGTGGCGTTGAATGTGACTCTGGAAACGTAGTGGTTGAAGCGGCGGCTGAGGCGATGATGGCGACTGATGCATCTGTGCACTGAGGCTGTCCGTGCCATTGTTGCTGAGCGTAGGAAACCCCGGACAAGATTGAATTAGGCGGCCGGTATTGCGTTGTTCGAGGTAGTAGTGTTGCCTGGCTCGTAGACGCGGTGGTACCCTTGGCGTCGCGTCCAGAGGTAACCATGTCTCATCTTGTGGGGTAGGTGTACGTAGGCGGTTCGAAACGCGACTTACGGTGACCTGGTGTTGTTGCCTATCGCGACGAATTGTAGACGTTTTTGGCGTCATTTCCTCGATGTCCGTGCGATGTCTGGCACTGCGGCGCCCAGCAGTAGAGCCCTGTCTTCGTTGCCTTTGGAGGCAGCCACTCCAATTACAATGGGTTTAGTTGTGTTCAAAATGCGAGAAAAGCTCCGCATTTGTAGAGACCGCAGTGCAGGTGGAACTTGAAAAACGTTTTCAAAGCACGTGGCAGTGCTCAGCAAGGAGCCGACGCGGCCGCTGAGAACCCGTGATCCTGCCAAGCACGTCACGCCAACAGTGGCGCCGGCGTTTCCAGTGTTGAACCTCGCGCCCAATATATGTTTATATTGTACATATGTGATCGCATGTCACATTATTTTTTTAGGCTGAGTACATATAGGAGATATCTGTATTTGAACAATCTTTTAAAGTGATTGAAATGACACATTCACATTTTTAAATTGCTGACAGTTTTTTTTTGTTCAGGCAGCTATTTAATTTGTACACCAAGAATGCGGATATTTATGTCTTTAAATTAAAGGCATCTTGTTATTTGTAAAGCAATTTTGAATATTACGGCTTTGATGCGCTGACATGTGGAATAATGTTTTTTTTTTTTTTGTCTGGTATTGCTCTTCTTTCGAATGTTGAAATTTAACGCAAGCTTCGCGCACGGTGAACGTTCTTGCTGTACGCTGCCAATATTGCCTGGGTGTTGTTCGGGCGCACGTACTCGCATGCGTTTATCTGGGTATTTCAGGATGGGTTACGTTTGTAAAAGAGGCGGTCAGTAACCGCTCACAACGTGCCCCTTAATGCCGGAGGATGCCCTTGGGTGCTGGAATATGTCGGCGCAAAGCCGCGCTCATTCTGAAAGCAAATCTTAAAGCAATTTCTCAGAAAAGAAGTGTTTTCATTCGTGTATAGCCAGTGCCTATTGCGAAACGAAGTTCCCGCCTTCTTTTACGTGAAAATTTGTTTTCCTTGCGAAATTACTTAAAACAAAACACATGTATCAGATCTGTGCACAGTAACGGTGTGTTGAACAAAGGGTGGTTTGAAGTACAAATAATCAGTGTGTTTGTTGGTTATTGCCAGAATCTCAGATCGCTTCTCTCGCCTCTTCACTCCAGTTGACAGCCGCACTCGGGGAAACGAAGGTGTCAATATGATCTGGTGCCTCACCACTGGTGAAGGGAAAATCAACAGCGGTGTTCGTCCTGTCCACGAGGCAGTCGGTTCTACATATTTTTTTGTTTGGACAACACGACGTAGGAAAAGAGGTGAGCGGCACCCACGCAAAAGAGCCTAAACCAATTTCGGGTGAATTATTTTTTTTATTATTTGCATCCATGACGATGTTTTCCGTCACGGGAAATGATTTTTCGCAGACTACCAACGACACCGATACCGGAATTCCTAGGACACAGGCTCTTTAGCGCTATCGCGTTAAAATGCAATTAGCAAAAGCACCTATCTTAAGAATTGCAGGAATACTGAGAGTTGGGCGAGACGGTAGGTATTCATGGTTAAACCTGTAGCGCGCAGAAGTGATAGGGACACAAAGAAGACAGACAAACGAGCGCTAACTCACGAATGTTTATTTTTTAAAACGACTGAACATATAAGCACCACAAATCCGCACAAAGCATCAGTGCGGATTGTTGGTGTCATTGTCGCTGAAATCCGAGCTATTCGAGCCATTTTCACCTGAAG
>NC_051182.1:37285933-37320692 GCF_013339695.2 Rhipicephalus sanguineus | reverse complement strand
CCATAGGACAGGGCTAAGAGGCTAGTGCCATAGCACTGACATAGCTAAAAAGAAAAAAAAAAGAATCCGTCAACAGAAAATGTCCTCTGGGCGTAGACGTTCGCGCGTTTGTCTGTCGAGACGACGCGAGCGCCACCGCGTGACTCTGCTCCTTCAATAGGGATCCTCAGAGCTCATCCCTGCCCTCGTTGGAAAACTCTGGCGAAAAGACAAAATAATGTCACTGTCTTTTGTTTTATACGGGTGGCTTAGTGGGAGCAGTATCGGCCTGAGGAGCGGAGTTCAACCAACGTTTATTGTTTCGCATCGTGGTGTTGCGATCGCAGTATCTTGTATTTTAAGATACACGATACATTCTTCAATGTATCGGAAATGCAGATACTGATACACGTCTCGCGAGACGTATCGCGATACAGATACAAGATACCCAAAGAGTACCTAAGATAGTATCGAAGATACATGTATCTTCGATACTGCCCAGCACTGCCGCTGCTGCTCTGCGCATTCGAGAGGGGTGACGTCGTAGCCATGGCGCGCGCAGCTATTCGCCTTCGCTGTGCAGTCGCCGTCTGACAATGCGCTGGTGCCGCTTGATAGCGCCTCTGACTGGCGTTTGCAGGTGGGTAACGCCATGGAGAAAGAGAGCGCAAATGCTGCTCAACGGCGCAGAAGAGCCGAAAAGCTTATGTCATCGGATCCCGAAGTAGTTTCCTGGCAATTAGCGATTCAGCGTACGAAGAATGAACAGAAGAAGGCTAAAGGTGCTGCGGAGACACTGGAGGAGAGGGACGAACGTCTAGCAAAGCGGCGTCGCCAGGATGCTGAGCGACGTGCCCGACCACCTCTGCAGCAGCAACAACAAGACGCCGTCGATGACGTCAAGGTTCGCCGATCGACTGCCTATACTGTGAAACTTAGCGAAAGCGCCAGTGCGACTCGGACCTTTGAGACGGACTTCGTAAACAATCCGTTTGGATACGGGTGCGACGTGTGTGAACGACTATGGCACATGAAAGACTTGACGCCGCTAAGTAGTGCCATGCGTGAAAAGTTTAGTTTAGTGGCGGCGCCTGAGTGGGGTGAAACCGTGGCGCGGGTTTGTACAACGTGCAAGAACTTTCTCGTTAAGCAGAACATTCCGCTATTTAGCGTTACCGATGGGTATCGTTACCCGGCCATGCCGCCAGGTCTACCGGTTCTCAACGATGTGGCCGAATGTGTGTCATTGGAGCAATAGTAAGCATGACAATCAAGCTAATCTTAGACAATCTGGAAAGCTCAGAATAATCAGCTGAACCTTTGCTAACGCTACGTATATCCTGGAATAGCCGAGCTAAGCCACTGCAAATTTTTGCACGAGCTTATCACAATCCTTCGTTTCATCATGGTTTTTTTTCAGTCGCCGCCACTTATCATTCCTCGTCACCAGCATCCAAACAAAGTGAAAGGCATAAACTGCCGGTCTTCCCATTATGCATTTTGCTTCAACCAGGCACAACCCCTAATTGGAATGTCTTGCCATCACAAATTTTTAACTGACCGTAACATAATCAAGCTTCAAGACCTGATTCACTCACGACTGTCCACTTAAGGTAATTTTTAAAGGGAAGCTTCTTATGAATCACAGATTTCGGTGGTCTTGCCGTACGCGAAAAACTAGGCGCCCGACTGCGAACAGAAATGCGGCCTCGAACGTGCGCCGGGATCATGGGTATTTCTTGTATGCACCGTCTTCCAATACTTTATGCTATCTCTATCGTGACCTTGTTGGCGAACAGCGGTTTTGATATGACAATGTGGTGTTTTGTCGAGGTGAATTGTTTTTGTGTGCTGCCATATGTCACTGTTGCCTGGATATGAACGCGAGACCAACGTCATTGTTTCTTGTGGTCAATGAAGTGTTGCTGCTAGGCCCCTGAGTGAAGATCCAATATCCGGCACGGATGAAAGAAACGGTTAGGAGGGAGCATTGTGAAATGCGATAGAAGGAAAGAGAGGAAGAAAGGTTGTACTTCAGGCACGTAGGCGCGGACCTTGGCTTGCCCTCATTGTTCCGGCAGGGCAAGGACGCCTGAATTTTGTATTGTTATTCTAAGACTTCGCAGTGATTTTCCCGGCATTTTAATACTAGTTTGCTTTTACGGACTTATGTGTACTCTTAGTATTGTAATTTTTTCTCCATTTTCTATTTGTGAACTTATTTTCTACACTGTATATGTTTAGCTTTATGTTATTGCGAGCTGTCTTGGTCATGATATGTAACAAGGCGCCAATAACGATATGCCCCTTCCCCAGCAATACCTTCACAGTGAGGGCTTTGGGGGTACTTTGAATAATAGCAATAAAAGTTTGGACGCGCTGTAAGTCTGCGCCATGGCGATTAGACGTCAATACGGGTGGATGTTTGTGTTAAATTAACTGCCGTCATGCCATTGTTCCTCTTATGGGTTACATGAATCCACGAGTCAATTTGGGTTGACGTATTGAATGTTTATGATAGTAAAGTGTACTCGAAAACATCATTTGTCTCTGTTACATCCGTCCTCTCGTCAACGTTTGTGCTGCTGCAGCAACATAAATTACCACATATAACCCGCGGCCATGCATGCATAATTTTCAGCCGTCATATTGCTACGACGGGCCGCTGCTCGAAAAGTGTTCTCAACATTTTGTTCTGCTCGAATAAAAGTTCCTGCGAGTCCTGAAAAAGCGCGGCACTTTAAATAACATAAACGAGTCTGGAAAAAAACTGCGTAGATGAACATAGCAAGGTATCCCAGCAACAACGTCATTACATTTGATACAGCCCGTGAAGTTGTCGATGCGGGGCACAATTTCGCGCTGTCCCAAATAAAACTTTAATTTCGATTTCTTTGGATGTGTCCGATATAACTTTTCAGCCCGTGAGTCATCGTAAATAATTTGGTGCACTTTGAGTTTAAGCATTGTTGCTGGGACTGAATTGCTGAGTGATGCCGGAAATCACGTCAACAGACGTGTTACGATAGTGGGGACGATTAGGTATGAATGAGGATTTCGAGCTCTGCGTTTTATATATCCGTTTTTTCTAGCCCAAGACTATATTCTTGGTACAAAAATAAAACGAAGAATTTGTTGCTCTTCTGCTTGCAGCTGTTTCCAGATGTCGTGAAGAAAAGGGGCTCGGGAAGTCAATATGCACGCCCGTAACCCACTTCTGGGGCACTCTGTGCTCTTGCGCAGCCTATTCTCTGTATTCTTTCGCTTGAGTATATCGAGACTCGCTGCAGTCGAATAATCGTTCCCTCGGGATTCGGACTCACGTACAGTCCTCTACGGGACAAGCGAACCTGCGAAAGCCTTGCGTACTCTTTCATCAGCCTTCCTCGCATCTCTGAGTCCTCAGTGTTTAGTGGAGTGTAGCGTACACAGATAACGGAGACGTCATCGCAAATACCTCTGGCGATGTTTCGTACGAAGTCGGCGTTGTTTGTTCTCCTGTCGCTCATTTACAACGCCCACGGACTGGACACACCCAAGAATGCTGACATACAGCGGCCACTCGGTAGCGCTGATGTGGACACTCATTTTCTGTGTCAAGCAAGCAGCACGTTTCAACGCAAGCTGTATTCGTTTTCCGAGGCACCTCTTAAAGTCATATCTTGGTGCATGAATTGGGACCGATACCTCGAGGTGCTGCACTCAGCCAGCCATCACCACAAAGAGGTTATCCTCGTCATGTCAGACAGTGCAGGGAAAAGCTTACGCTGGAACACTACACAAAAGCAGAGGGGCATGTGCCCGGACATTGAATGGCTACATATAAAAGAGAATAACGTAAGGATATTCACAGCGCAGAGATGGCTTAGATATGTGGATTCTCAACGGCTCACGAATGATACAAGTGAAGAAACGAACGCTACCGATGCTGCTACATTTTCAACGAAGAGATTGTCTCAATGCAAACGACCCTGGAGTGGCCTTTCGAGGAAGAAGCTACAAGTGGCGTGCGTCCTTTTGAACCAAAAAAGTTACAGCCATACCTGCGCATCCCTCGACGGAAGTACACTAGTTCAAGCTCTTGATAACCTCAATGTTACGGTTGTTGCGAAGCACATCCAACGAGGAAATTTCACAAGATTACTAAGGAGCAAGGAAGTGGACATCGTGGTCAGTTCTGTTGGTCTTACTCCAGGCCGATACAAGCACTTTGACTTCAGTGTGAACAAATTTGGTCAAGCCGTATATTTTGTCCAGAAGAAGTGGAAGCGCAAAGCTGACTTTGTCTTTAGCCTTTTGCCCTGGACCATTCTGCTGGGATTGTGGATGGTTGTCGCCGCCAGCTCTTTTGTGCTCCTAAATGTACGACACGGAAGTCCACCGATGAGCGGCATGGGTGGCGTAGCGCTGGCCCTGGTAGCGTACACACTGTCCTTTACCTCTCCACTGCATGGACACCATTCGAGAAGCGCGTCTAGTCGTGTCGTTATGGGGTGCTGGATGCTTGCCTGCTTCTCCCTTGCTGCTTACACAAGAAGCCTTCTAATTGCAAGCCTCATGGCGCAGCCTTCTTGGGACGCGGACGACACACTGCAAAAGATGTTACCCACGTTGCAGCAGGGACGCCTGCTTCCTTGTGCTGAGAGAAATTCATTTTTTGAGGTCTTGCTTACTACAACAACAGGCAACGCCAGCGGCGTCGTGCATGCCATGGCAAAATCTGCCAGACGATGGGCCAGGAGTAACGAAGACTTCACTGGAAGCATCCGATCGTGTCTCGAACGAACGGGAGCAGGAACTCACGTGTTTTTTTCGGGTGGCATCGACCCATGCAGGCATTCGCGATATCGTACTGCAGTTGCACAAGGGCAGGAGCCGATCCGCACATTGATTGGCGGATTTCCAGTTCGTAGAGATTACGAGCGGCGTTCGGAGTTGATTTTGCTTGTGCGACGAATTTTCGAGACTGGATGGGACATTCGATTCGAAAGGCTGGCCTCCTGGAATTGCTCGGAGGTCGCCAAATTTCAAGACATAGCGGTGCGTGTGACGGTGTTGTTTCAGGCTTACTGTGCATTTTGTGCATTCTGCTTCGTTGTCCTCTTTCTCGAATACCTTCGACCGGCAATAGCCTTCAAGAATATCTTTGGTAAATTTTGTCTTCGTCGTCGCTAGACACTATAAGGTGTCCAGGCACAGATGTGGCAATTGTGAAGATATTGCAGTGTTGCGCATGAAATTGACAAACATGTTTGACGATACAGTGCTCCATAAACATTTCTCATTCATTTAGAGACGATAGTGCAGCTAGAGATATTAATTACGGCACCTAGCGTGTACCAAAGCGAATACTGTATGGCAGCTTATGATGGACTCCATCGTTATAAGGTGCACAAAAGTGACCCAACAAGGAGCGCTACTGGAGCGCGTGTTTTAACTATAGAAGTTTTTCGGAATAACTTCAGCTACTTCCAGCACTTGCTCTGAGAAAGCCTGGTCTTGGCTAATTAAAAACTGAAAACCTGTATTTTTTTTCGATCCCCTTTACGTAAGTCAAGTCTGAATATCCCTGCAAATTTCGTCTTATTTGTATTTCAATGATGATAAGTTACTTCTTTGTCAGAGTTGAATGAAAATAGCAGGTTCTCAGGTGCAGGTGCGAAATAGTCTGCATTGTTGTTGGTGTCATTATTAGTGCTTATCATGTCATCACGAACACTTACATATGTGCAACAGTTTATTTACGTAGTTAATAAACTTCTCACGTCTGGTGTGTTACCCGTGGTCTATTTTAGTAACATATTGTTCTGCTGATGACTTTGGTCCAGGGCTAGCATATGCGGGTAGAAAAGGGTGGCTAATTTAGGGCAAATACTTTATGATTTGCTTCGTATAGATTTTTGTAACCAGTAGGAGAGCCGCTGAGAAACGTTCATATGAAGTCTCCCGCCCCACCTTCATTACTTTGCAATGTACAGCATACATCTATTCAAAAATAAAGATGCGATGTAAACTGGTGCAAACAAATGAAAGCGGAGAGATTGTATGCCCCAGTTTCATTAGAACACATTTGTAGAACTGAAAACTATAAACGCTGTTGTAACAGATGTTAAGATGTTAAAACAAATGTTGGGAGGAGGACAGTGCAGTTGAGTGCTATAATAGTGAACATCTATCCTAGATATATCGAAGGCCTCATGTAGAGTAGCTAAATATATTTGCTTGTTACTACTGAATTCCGTTTTTCATGAGCGGAAGCGCTGTAAGTGAGGACACTTTCTCAAAGGAAGCTCGCGAACCCATTATACAATATCAAAATATATCAACGACGGCCACCTTAGTGTCACAAGCTCGAGGTTGCAAAAAGTTAATAACGCACCCTCTCAGCTTATTAACACAGTATTTGCAACAGAACGTGAGGAGTTTCTGAGGAGGGTTTCCATGCAAGAATATCACCAAAAGAGATCGCCGGGCTACAGAGTGTCAAAATATTGATTCATTATAGTGACAGCAACTGAGAACAGACCGGATGCATTGCTAACACATGTGACACATGCTCCTCCGGATCACAGCAAGAAGACGATGACCCCGTACAGCCGGTAACATATAGGAAACGCTTTATATTGTTGAACGAAGAAAGCAGGCACACGAGTGCAGAGTTGGTGTATTTATAATAATTATAGATGGTACCCAAGTGGCGGTAAGAGGCGTCGTCTTCCTCTATTCTGAGCCAGCTTCCTCGTTTTTTCACCGCAACATCACCCTCCTGTCGGGTTTAGCTCCGTCCAGGTGCAAATCATGGCGCAACACTCAATGTGGGTATATAATGCTTGAGCCTGGCGACCTGAACAACATCGCTGGTAACGTGAGGTTGCAATGACACGTCGCCTGGTGCGATCTCTTACGTCACGTCAGACAGTTGGCGCAAGATCTTGTACGGCCCAGAGTAACGAGAAATGAGTTTTTCCCCTAAGCCGACACGACGAGAAGGCGTCCAGAGGAGGACGAGGGAACCAGGAGAAAATTGTTTCTCGGTGCCCATGATCGTAGCGTCGTTTGGAGAAGCTTGAGACGCTGTGAAGCAATGACGAGCTACCTCCCGGGCATGGGCGGCCAAGGTGATTGCATCGCGGGCGTAATTAGTCGCTGAGAATGGTATGTCAGAGGATAGCAACGTGTC
The DNA here is from genome assembly GCF_013339695.2 of Rhipicephalus sanguineus. Classification (NCBI taxonomy): domain Eukaryota; kingdom Metazoa; phylum Arthropoda; class Arachnida; order Ixodida; family Ixodidae; genus Rhipicephalus; species Rhipicephalus sanguineus. The sequence goes on along the minus strand of NC_051182.1, from coordinate 37,313,533 downwards.
GATAGGCAAGACAGGGTTGCGGCCATACAAAAGGCAGAATGACAAAAATCCGTCGGTGCCGTGACGGTATGAATTAAAAGCAGTATTAATGTACGGTAAAGCGGCGTCCCAGTCACGGTTGTAGTAGGAAACGTGCATGGCAAACATGTCGGTTAGAGTGTGGTTCAGGCGTTCGGTGAGCCTAGTCGTGTGGGGGTGGTACGCTGTATCGATCTTGTGTTCGCTAGAACAGGCGCGGAGCAGGTCATCGACGACCTTCGACAAAAAGTAACGGCCTCGATCTCTTAGTAACTGGCGAGGGGCGTCGTAGGATTACATCTTAGAGTAAGAAGTTGACAACATCTGCAGCGCAGCTGGTCGGTATCGCTCGCGGAATGGCATATCTCATAGCATAATCTGTTCCGATGGCAATCCACTCGTTTTCTTTGGTAGAAATAGAAAATGGGCCAAGTAGGTCGAGGCCCACATGGAAGAATGGCTCTGTAGGGATTTAATAGGCTAAAACAAACCCGCAGGAGGCAAGGCAGGCTTCTTCCGGCGCTGACACAGGTCACAAGAAGCGACATAGCGACGCACAGAGGGATAGAGACCGGGTCAGACCGGCTCACGCGATCGTAAGTCCGAGTGATACCTGTACGTCACGCAATAGGAGCGTCGTGAGCTGCCTGGAGCACGGCCAGTCGCAGATGCTTCGGAACGACTAGTAGCAGCTCAGGGCCATGGGACTGAACGTTGCGACGGTATAAAATTCCATCAGGCAAAGCGAACACCCGGAGATAAGGATCGGTGGGTGCGTAGCCTAGGCGCAATATAAGGTTCTGAAGAGCAGGGTCCTGTCGGTGTTAGACGCCGATGTTGAGAAAGGCGGACAGGGACAGAGTACAGACGTCCACGTCAGCATCGGTGTCGTTCGCTTGATCCACGGGATTGCGAGAAAGGCAGTCAGCGTCATTGTGCATGCATCCAGATTTATGCACCATCGAGAAGTCATACTCTTGCAGAAGCAGTGCCGAACGTGCAAGTCGTCCAGTTGGGTCCTTCAAAGAGGAGAGCCAATAGAGTGCGTCGTGATCACTTACTAGGCGGAAGCTACGACCAAACAAGTACGGTCAAAATTTCGCAGCAGCCCAAACGAGCGTAAGGCATTCTCGCTCAGTTATCGAGTAATTGCATTCGAGCGTGGAGAGAAGGCGGCTCACGTAGGCGATGACACCGCCGTGGCTCTGTTGATGCTGCGCGACGACGGCGCCAATGCCATGACCACTCGCGTCAGTTCGTACATCAGTGGGCGCGGAAGAGTCAAAGTGCGAGAGAATCGGGGAACTCGTAAGCCGCTCAGTAAGGGTAGAGAATGCTTCAATGCTTGCTCTTAGTGTGGACCCCAGAAGAAAGAATTATCTTCCTTACGAAGGTCGGTCACAGGACGAGCGATGTCGGCATTTTTTTTAGAAAGCGACGGAAGTAAGAGCATAAGCCCATAAAACTGCGGACATCTTTCGTCGAAGAAGGAGTAGGAAAATTTTGCACAGCGCGAACTTTCGCTGGATCAGGTAGGATTCCTGCAGCGTTTGCGAGATGGCCGAGCATGGTAAGTTCGCAGTGACCGAAATGGCATTTAGATGGATTCAGCTGAAGGCTGGCAGCCCGAAACACTGAGAGGATAGTTCTGAGCCGCTGCAGGTGGCTTTCAAATGTCGACGAAAAGACGATCACATCGTCGAGGTAAAACACGCACCTTGATCACTTCAAGCCACGCATAAGAGAGTTCATCATGCGCTCGAATGTAGCTGGCGCTTTGCGCAATCCAAAAGGCAGGGCTTTGCACTGGTATAAACCATCTGTTGTTACGAAGGCGGTTTTTTCGTGGTCCATCTCATCAACCAAAATCTGCCAATGGCCTGAACGGAGATCAATTGAAGAAAAATAGTTGGATTCATGAAGGCTGTGAAGGGCGTCATCTATGCGGGGCAGTGGATACACATCTGTTATCGTTATCCGGTTGAGGTGAAGGTAGAAGACACATAAGCGCCACGAGTTGTCCTTTTTCTTTACTTAAACCCCCGGGAATGCTCACGGGCTACTCGATGGCTCAATGATGTGCTTGTCCATCATGTGGTCTACCACTTTTTGTATGATGATCCTTTCCGCAGCAGAGATGCTATATGGTCTTCTACGAATAGTGCTCGAATCACCGGTGTTGCTGCGACGGGTGACAACAGATGTCAGTCCGAGAGGGCGGTCGTTTAAGTCAAATATATCCCAATAAGACGATAGCAGGTGACGAAGGGCTGTTGTTTGTTCTGTAGGAAGATCAGCGGTAATCATCTTACAAGTGCTGTCCGCAGTCTAAGAGGACGAAGCAATATGTTACAAAGGTGTTCTGGTACTGGAGAGGTATTCAGTGGCTAAAGAAGAGATCTCATGTTCTCCCAAAGGGGTGATGTGCGTCATGGCGATGCCATGGGGAAGCACGTGCGTAGAAAATCCAAAATTGACGACTGGGATGCAAGCCCGCTTCTAGATTATGTGGATTATGGTGCTTGGCAGGCCAATATTTCGCGCCAAAACCACGTTGGTGAAGGGCGACACGACATATTCGCCATCTGGGACGGGAGGCCAGGGCGTCAAGAGAACTGCTGTAGTAAGTTGTGGGGACAGGCAAGCGAACTCAGTAGAACAAAAACGGGGTGATGCACAAGTTGCGGCATCGGCAGAGAACGACAGATCCAGCTGTACAACTTCTTCAGAGCAGTCAATTTCGGCTGAGTGCTTCGAAAGAAAGTCTATGCCCACAATGAGGCCGAGCGGGAATTCTTTGAGTTACAACAAATAAAACAATGGCGTTGTGGCCACCAACGTTAACACGTGCTGCACACATTCCAAGAACAGGTGCAGTGCCACCATCGGTGACTCGTACTGTGCTCATCGCGGCGGGTGTCAGAACCTTCCTGAGCATCCGTCAGACAGCAGCGCTCATAACCGAAAGCGGCGCCCCTGTGCCGACAAGAGATGTGACATGAACACCATCAACTTCCACGTCCAGCAGGTTTCCGCATGAAGGTAGGGCCGGTGGAGGATTTGAAGGCCGCGTCGTAGTTGCAGCGTCACCTCCGGGAGCTGCGCCGCCTAGTTTCCCGAAGGGAAGCGGCCGGTTGTGGAAGGGGACGAGGAGCGCTGAATTATAGGTGAACGTGAGCGAAGACCTTGCGGAGACGAGGAGGGCCTGGGCCTCGGAGGGACACTTTCAGGGCTGGGCGAAAACTTGAAACTGAATCGCGATACGATACAAGATAATCAGGCAAGAAGTATTTGAGAAACTGGTGCAAGATACTACAACACTAACTGTATCTGATACGATACATTCCAATTGTATCTTAAGATACTTCAATACATTCAGAAATTTGTTGTTATATATATAAAATGTAGCACTAAATGCCTATGTACTATAAGGTTCGCTTAAAAATTTATTAGCTGCGACCAATTTCGTTTCACTCCAATAAAATGTTTGTTTGTATCTCAAAAATATGTACTTCTTGCTTAAAGTATATTACTTTCATTCCGAAACAACTTATCGGTGTGTTTAGCTGCTTAACATGACACCTCTTTATACAGATCGCTTGCAGCGGTTGTTGCTTGTCGCCTTTTTAATTCATGGGAGTCGCGGCTCTGCTTGCCGACCATCTAGCGCGTTGCCATCTAGTCACAATCACGGTGGAGTAAATACCGCTGTGAAGTTCTATCTTGTCCGTAAATGCATTATGATTTTCGAGATAACATATCACTGGACAGGTACGTCGCCAAGAACATGTGCAGCGCAGAAACGTTTTAGACATATTGGACAGTTCCAGAAAGCGCCGCAGGACACCACCGCTATTCACACTGTTGCCACCTGTAGCTGCAATTACCTGGTGATTGATAACAGTAAAATAATTTAGGCAAAGCCTAAGCAAGGAAAACAAATATATCTAAGTAAAATAAAAACGTGGTTCCCTATCAAACACAGCGAATAAGTATAGAAAAGAGATACTAACGGCACCCCCAAAAACTTATACCTATTGCGTTTTACATCCGAAAACTATTATATGATTAGGAGAGACGTTCTGAAGGAGGGCTCCGGAAATTCCGAGCACCTAGGGTTCTAAAATTTAGATATAAGCACGCAGGCCTCTGGCATTTTCGCTCCATCGAAATGCGGCCGCCCCGACGTTCGCGTCAGCGGCGAAGCACCATATCCGCTAGACCACCGCTGCTTGTATCCCCTAATAACTATGACAACTAAATTCAGTGCCTATGAAAAATCGCGTAAAATGGCTCGTAGGGACGTTCATGAGGAAAACGGAGCACTAGGTATAACACTGTTTCTTAAGTACCTTTGCCAACATGTTCAAGATGGCTCCTAATAATTTGCCTTATTATATTGCAAACTCAATATCGCTATTTTATTTACTAATAAGCAGAAGTTTTGTTACTTTATACTCCAGGCGCGCAGGGTTTATTACATAGAAGACTGTAGGATTGGGCGTGTTGGTACAACATGATTATGAGTGCAAAACAGCGCAGCCGACAGGAGGGGACAGAAGAGGACACAGAGCGCTTTAACTTCCAACAGTTTATTTCTTTTGAAGACCTTCACTTTTATACAGTTACACACTGTTACGCCAGCTATGCGCGGAACACAATGACGTTACAATTCATCACGTGTACAAACATAAATAGATCTTTTCCCTATCAGTGAGAGCGACAGAGGGGGTACTTACACAATCATCCTTTAAAGAAAAAAATCTTACTAGCCTCGATGATTTCGCGTGTGATGCGATCTCTGCTTTTGGCGAAAATGCTACAATCTGATTATCTTGGTCGGCACCCACACGTGCTACAGTGAGTGGACAGCCACCCTTGCTTTGACCGATCAACATTGTACAGATGCTCTTTCACCCTTTCATTCAAACACTGACCAACGTAATATTTTCCACATGACAACGGTCGCTGGTAAACTACGTTACATAGACAATCTCTAAATTTATTTGCGTGGTTTGTAGTACACGCCCGATTGGGTCTGGACGCTGGGACGGATATTTTGCACAAAGTGCTCAATTTTTGTGGGGCCGAAAAAATCACTTTCACGTGCACTCCCTGCGCTACTACATCCACTCGCTGCGCTCTGTGTCCTCTTCTGTCAACGCCTGTCGGCTGCGCTGTTTTGCACTCATAATCAGTTTATTACATGTTTTTAATATTTCCTTGCCACAACGTTAAATGCACATTGCAGTAAGCAGACCGAAAAAATTAAGGCAGCTTGGCACTGGCGGTGCCAAGCCTGAAGGAAGTGCGGAGCTGGGCCGACTTGTTTGTTTCTCTTCGGTTTTCGCTTTCTTTCCTCCTCTCTTCTTTTCTCTTTCTCTTTCCAGTTCTTTCTGTGTTTTTCTTTCTTTTTCCATTTATTTACATTTTTCTTCCTATTTTTCCCTTTGCTTCTCTCTCTTTCTATTTCTCGCTTGCTTCCTTTTTTATATTTTTATACGTGGTTTTGCCTGCGTTACGCCAAGCGACGACAGCGTACGACATCCCGCGCGCTTAAAGTGCTCCGCACTTAAAAAAAAAACAGTATAGAGACATAGGTAATGTACTGGATGGAAAAGCAGGACAACTAAGAGAGAACTGGTGCTAATAATCAAATTATGACTTTAAAACTACTTGAATAAATAGTCTGTTAGGTGAATGCTTGCTGTTAGCGGCACCGGTAGCGGTGGTGCTATAGCTGTTGGAATCTTATTTGCATATAAGTCAATCTCATTACATGTCAGTCAAACTTCCACCCACGATATCCTTCAAATCGCCGATGTACGAAAGCATCGAGAGGCAAAGCAACTTCTCATATTTTCATTCTTTAGGCTTCGTAACGGAGCACCACGTAAAAGAAACATCGATAATGACAATACAGCGGCATCAAAATGTGTGCGAAAGACGCCGCATGCATTGGAGTGCGCGGCACAAGGAAATGGCTGTGTGCCGAGTGTCATGGCACTCGGCACACAACTTGTTTGCCGACACGACGTGAGCGCTACCGCGTGACTCCGATACACCTATAGGGGCGCTCAGCGCTTATCGCTTATCCTCGCTGGAAAGCACTGGCAGAAAGATAAAATAATGCCACTGACTTTAGTTTTATTCTGGTGACTTAGTGGCTGCAGTATCAGCTTGAGAAGCGGAGTTGAGCCAACGTTTTTTGTTTCGCACGATGGTTGTGTGATCACAGTATCTTGTATCTTAAGATACGCGATACATTCTTCAACGTGTCGCAATACAGATGATGATACACGTCTTGCGATACGTATCGCGATACAGATACAAGATGCCCGAAGAGTATCCAAGATTGTATATAAGCTACATTTATCTTCGATACTGCCCAGCACTACACACTGTCGACGTTGATGCTCCGAGTCGACGTGTAGGGCGAGAAATTATGACTGTCCGGCGGCTGGTGGTAGTGACCAGGAGACGACCACCGAGGAGGTGACGACAAGCGGCTGCAGCAGTGATGGGCAGTGTGTCCAATGGGCACCGTGCATACGTTAGGAGCCGCCACAGTCGCCAAAGCGGCCACGGCAGCAGATTTGGCGGGATAAGGGAGCAGACGACACAGGCGGCGGCAAGCCACTGCGCCGTGTTTTGGTGCTTCGCTTGAGGTGTTCTCTTTCCTGCTTGCTTCCAAAAGACGCCAAATTGTTATCAGCTTTCAGAGAACGCAGCATTAGCGCATGTGCTTCTTTTCGCCAGACCTCGTGTATCCTCAGGCGAACGCGGCAACATAAAATGCATTAACTGCGGGAAGGCAACGGAGGCGACGAGCCCGCTGAGCAAAACTGCGCACGTGTAGCGCGGGCCGTCTCACTCACTAAACAATCACAGCTTTCACCATCGAGCTAACGCGGCAGTGAACTCAGCGGCAGCTTGAAACTGGCGATACCAGCAATTGCACTGTCACGGCCACTGAATGAAAAAACGCTTTCCATCGAACGGCTATGGCACTGCATTCACTGCGCCGACTTAACCAGTGCAGCCGAGTTCGTCGTCGCGGCTCGTGTTTTGCTGCCATGGCACTGCAAAGCGTGCCAATTATTATTACGTTTGGATTCAGAGAGCTACGTGATATACATAGTTTCTTCCGAGGAGCTAACCTGAAGAAGGGCAGGGACCTCCTCGACGCGGGTCACGTTCACGGCGTCGTGGAAGAGGTGTTGCTCGGCAGATAAACAATCACGGGCAAATGCACCCACCAGAAAAAAATACCCCATCTATTCACAAAACTCACTTTTGTCGTCGAACGAGTGCGATCCATCGTTCACGCCGATTCCGTTCATATTCTCTAAATGCAAACTGGTAAAAACGGGTGCCCGGGTAATTCCTGTAGGTGTTATTGCACCCAACAACGCAGCAATTATTCCTGGAGTTCGGCATTCCCACGAACAGCGCAACCGAAACAAAACGAGCTGCCCGCGAAAATACCTCGCGCCGTCACAGCGGGAGCGTGGAGCGAGCAGGGGTGATATCGCAAAGCGATGTTTTATGCTATATTATTCACCTGCGGCTGACTGATCGCGTTGATAACGCGGACGGACCGTCGCTCTGGTCACTAGCCAAGCGCAAAAAGCACGAAAGGTATAGTCATCGTAAAAGGCATAGTTCCTCGACTTCACCCCATTGAGAGCGCGTCAGAGCATCCCGCCAAATCTGCGCTTCTTGCCGCTAGGGACGCCTTCGCTCGGGCAGCGGAGTTACGTCTGCACGGAGCCTATACGGGTCGGGAAGAACTAAAGCAGATGGGTCGATCGTCCACGCTCCGCCACTCGGGTAGATTGCGACGGGGCGGAAGAAAACTTCGCGTCTTGCTGCGAGTGGTCGAGGGAACCTGGTAAGTGTTCGTGTGACGGCCAGAGCAGAGTGATGGCATGCCCAAATTTGCAATTTTTTGACGAACGACAGCTTGTATGAGGGAAATGGAGGGCATGTTCTCCCTGAAGTCAGAACGAACTGGAGCCGGAGACATGGCCTCAAGGTCTCGGTAAAGTAGGCGCGTGATGTCTTCAGGTGCTGTCCGTTGGACGAGCCGTGGTGAGTCTTCGAATGAAGATGTCGCGGCGGTATACGGCAATCTGTCGTACGCTTGAGCAACTCGACGGCCCTTTGCCTGTTCGAGGTGCCGACACTCCATGATGATTTCATCAACCGTAGAGTAATTTTTGCACATTAGGAGGTTAAAGGTATCGTCAGCAATACCTTTTAATATGTACCCGATCTTGTCTCGCTCGGTCATGCTGTCGTCAGCTTTGCGGCAGAGAGACAGCACATCTTGTACGTAGACGACATATGACTTTGTTGACGTCTGAGCGCGGCCCGCAAGTTCTTTCTTTGCGGCCAGCTGACGACCGACCGGTCTGCCAAATGGATCTCGCATTTTCCATTTACAGACACCTCAGCTCGTTAGGTCAGCTTCATGCGTGTCGTAGCCTTGCCGCGCAGTTTCCTTAAGATAAAGATCCGGTTCGCCTGCATGAGGGTCGGGTCCCACCTGCACTCCCTCCCTTGTACAGTGATAGCTACTCCTCGATATCATTCTTATCCGTGCCACAAAATGGACTCGGGTCCCGCGGATGGGTGAGGAAGACCGCTGGCGTGGACGTTGAAGGTGGGTGTGCCATCTTGGCGGCACGCATGCAGGTGACGTCCACAGGGAATTTCCGTACTGGTACCGGGCACGTCCACCAAAATGTTGCACGAAGAAAGCAGGCACGTGAGTGCAGAGTTCGTGTATTTACATTAGATATAGCTGGTGCTCAAAATGCGATAAAAGGCTTCGTCTTCCTCTAATCTGAGCCAGCATCCTCCTTCTTTCCACCGCAACAATAAAAAGGAAGCGTAAATGTTTTGATGCTTCATAATGAGCTAAAAGTCTTAGGATTTACTATGTTTAGAATACATTGTGTTTTGCGGTGTCCTTGAGCTTCACCGATTGTACAGCTTCCTCGAAATGCGTCTGATGGGTGCACTCTAGAGAAAAATAAATATGCCCACTGCGACATCATCTGCACCGCACGCTTATCCCATGAGGGTCTACGTCGTACGCTCATATCGCGATTTCAACAATTCGTTATATTATGTGCAGACGTGGATGGTACATACAAGATTCAGCGCCGACTACAAGTATGATGAGACCACCCGCTTCCAGGGCGTGCGACTTCCAGCGTTGCCGAAATAGCCAGTGGATCCCTGGAATAGGAGCACCACCCGAAGAAACCAAGTAGTATTTATTTCAATGAAGTGATTTCCATCTGTGTGCCGCAATGGATTTCGTTTTCTCCATTACTGCTCATAGCTATGCTCCAGCAGGTAGGGTCAAATAACAAAAAAATAAACGTTTAATATTTTCTTCTGAAACATTTCTAACGCAGAAGACAAGCAGTGGGACTCACATATTTCCTTTAAGGAAAAAGGAAGGAGAACCTATCCATGTGGACGTATTAAGACCATGCTGTCTTTCCTTTGTGTACCACATTTTGACAGCACAAGCATTATGTATCGCAACAGAGAACTGTCATCCCGCCTGATTCTTGAGGTAGCGGAAATGAAGTGTGACGACACTGAATGTGTGAGGGCGTAATCTGTGTCCCTCACACAAAAAGAACTTCGCTATCTCGAAGGGGTGTTTCATAAAAACAGTTGAGCAATTGAGCAATGGCACGTGGGTCAGCTCATTGTTCTTTTTTTTATTTCGATAGCAATTATATGGACAGTCTCGGCTGAATTTTGCCGTCGCCGTCGCCGCCGTCATGCACCGTATATGTATAAGTATGTATATATATATAAAAGCCCCAAAGAAAAATAATTCAGAAAAATGCTTCCGAAGAGCGGAATCGAACCAGGGACCTCTTGCTCCGCAGCGAGTGGCGCTAGGCACTACGCCACGAAACGCAGATCCTCCACGTAGCTAACGGAGAGCGTTATATACACACCCTTTAGCTCTGGACGGACTCGGAGACGGCGGGCGCTTATAAGCATTTCTTCATTACCAGCGAGATGGCGCGAGGAGCGCGTCGGCGAGCTCGCTCGCTTCTTATGTTTGCGCAGGGAGAGCCTTGCCCTTCCGCTGTCTGCTCGCGCGGTTTTCTCGAGTTGAGGGGAAGAGTATGTTTCACGCTTTCACCGTGATGTTTGCGCTCATGTTACGGAGCGTGCGAAAGTCACTCGAGCTCAAGGGACGCCGCTAAACGAACAAACAGAAGATGAGCGCGAACTATCAAGTGTCACAGCTCGACACTTGAAGCACGCTAGTTTCCTTGGCTGCTTCGGCCGCCTTTGCAACAGGAGCGCTGTTCAAACTGAGAGTATCCATTGGCTAGCCTCACTTCGTATAGCATTAGTTTCTTGCTGTCGCATTCATTGCTTCGCTCTTGCGGCGAAACTGTGACTTTTTTTTTCTTCGCACCAATATATGTATGCGCATCTCGCAATATACTTTCAGTTGATGTAAGAGCTTGGGGTTTCTCCTTTCTGTGTGTCTTCGTAAAGTTTTGCGCTACCTAAAATGTTTAAGTACCATGAGCACGTTCCTAAGCTAGCACTTCCTGTTTCTTTTCAGTGGACATTACTACAAATTGTACTGTCTGTACGATTGACCCTTACAGTTGCAATGTGTCCATAGCTGCTGTGCGCAAAATGCACCGCCCATTTATTTTCGTTCCTTCAACCCTGTTGGACTGCATATTTATAGAGAGTGCCATCTACGTCGCTTTTCCAACTGTTCTTTGTCTTTAGCTTTCCATTAACTTTTGGCCAATGGTATTACCCTAAAATGATTTATTGTAGCATTAACTCTAACTGCCTTACCACCGTTTCAACGGTTATAATCATATCCTCGCCTTAATTTCTTGGCTTCTCTTATTTTTACTGTACCGGTAGTAGTTTCGCATGTTGGCGGGATAAAGGTGTGTGGGAATGCTCGAAACAATAGGGTGCATGCATCTTCCTTTGAGTTATTGCCGTAGAACAACTTGCCACAAAAATAAATGTTTGTAACCTCTTTTATGGCACACGATCAACTCCACAAACAAAGTGACATGGTACAATAAACGAAATAACGAGCAGAAGTTTATTTTGCCAGAGCATCATCTTCTACGGGCGGACCAAGCCACAAACGTGTGCGAATGATTACCGACTTAGAAACACACAAGTTTAGCAGATGTGATGCTTATGCACTCGAGACCTATTGTCAAATATATCAGGCTTCATTAATTTCCCTTGCTGCTTGTCGTGCGTTAACTTAGAACCGTTCGTACAGTGAACAATCGGTCTCATCTAGATGCAACAACAAATAACGAGCCACCAACAACCTGCTTTTTTCACATAGTTACTGATGGCCTCCTTCATATATATTGTTTAGGCAACAATCTCTCTGCCCGGTATACATCTTAACACAAGAGAAGGGGATTGTATATCAGAAGAGTGGTAAGTTGGGCTAGTTGGTAATGATCCATGCTTATTGTAACTGCGCAAAAACGGACGGAAACACGACGGGCAAGAAAAGGACAAACAAGCGCAGACTATCAACTGAAGTTTTATTGCAAGAACGAGGCAATATAAAGGGCAGGAAAAAGCTAGAGAGGGCAAAAAAAAGGAGCAGACAAAAGGCACGAGGGACCAAATAGTTGATAGTCTGCGCTTGTTTGTCCTTTTCTTGCCCGTCGTGTTTCCGTCCGTTTTTTTTGCGCAGTTACAATAAGCAGGGATTGTATACACGATACTGCTATATTGTTGCAAATGAAAGTGATTTTCCTATTGTTCACGCTATTTTGGGCTATTTTGACCGTAGTCAGGATAAACAGGCTACAATGTTTCTTAAGGCATGGAAAATATTTTTTATGAATTTTCGTGTTTTTTGCCCTCTGCGCAGTACAACGCGATCATTATGAACCGAAAAGCCCTAATTTGCTTCATCTTGACATGCATGCAATATTATACTTCATGTGTTCATGACCCTTTATGGGCACGCGCGTCCGTATAAGATGCATGCATGCTCATACACGAACTTAGGCCACTCAGAATAATGCAATTATACCCGTTTCTTCGATGATTATAAGGAGGTTCACTTTCAGCGCCCCTTATCTTGCCCTCACAAGCAGTGGCGCACGCAAGTTGCACACGCTCGTAAGGCAACCCTCTAGAGACACGTTGGGACATCTGCGGGGGTCCTCCACCAAATGCCACAAAGAGCTCCGCACGTGCAACAAAGTTCACTAATAGAGGCGTAGCGGGTGAGCCAGAGGGAATGGCTATCGCTCACGGAAACGGGAAGAGCTGTCCAACGCTACCTAGGCCGCACTGTGCCGCTCAACAAGAATCACTGAAGGAATGCGTACCCCCTCCCCCACCATACGGGAGCGTCTGTATACGTCTGTATAACATGCGTTCAACACACGACAGGCGTGGACGCGCTCTTGCCGAATCCTAACAAAAGAACTACGCTAACTCTCACTAGAAATTGTACATGGACGCAGGTAAGTACAGAACAGTGCCCACGTCGCCAGCGTCGTGGACTACACCCTCCGTGCAATTGCCGCGGCAATGATACACTTGCCCGCGTGTCACATGTAAAAAAGGTCATATGTACAAGAATAACGTCATTTTGGGATAAACATAATATCTTATCAGATACGCAGTATGGATTCCGCAGTGGAATTTCAACGGAGCTTGCTGTTATCGCAAAAAGAATTAATCTTAAACAACTTTGAGAACAAATGATTAACTCCAGGCATTTTCATTGACTTTTCGAAAGCTTTCGATTCTATTAACTATGAAACCCTATTCTCAAAGTTGGAGCATTACGGCTTTCGAGGCATTACACTCAAACTTATAAAATCATATCTTCAACACAGAAAACAGCGCGTTGCTATTGGATCAAAACTCTCATCAGCATTATCCTTAACACAAGGTGCTCCCCACGGTAGCTTACTTGGACCTGTTTTATTCAATCTTTACATTAATGACATAACAAATATAACAAAACTTGCTCAGTTTGTAGTCTACGCGGATGACACCGGTCTTCTTTTTTCAATCTCCTGACATCGTATATCTCGTAAACATAGCAAACACATCCTTAAGCATACTATAAAAGTGGAGTGACTTAAATTCAATACCGTTAATACCAAAAAAAATAAGGCTGTATTGCTCACACCACCGCAAAAACATGTAAACTGCAGCAGTGCTCTTACCTAGGTGCAGACAAGATAGAATTAGTTGACAACGTAAAAATATTAGGCGTTATCTTTAACGATCATATAAACTGGGACGCACATGCTGAACGTATTGCGTCTAAACTAGCCAGAACATGTGGTGTTATTTGCCGATTACGATACATGCTTCCTACCAAAATAAAACTTATGTTGTATAACAGTCTGTTCCTATCGCATGTCAGTTATTGTAATCTAGTGTGGGGCACGACATCAAAAACAAACATTCATAGCTTACAAACTTTACAAAAGAAAACTATTCGGCATATTGTCACTGCTCCATTTGATGCACATACCAACGAATTATTCCGCACTCTCAATGTACTGCCTATTGAACACTTTTACGAATATAACCTTGTTTTGAAAATGAAAAAGTATTTCCGGTGCAACAATGAGATATTTTTAAACTTGTGTAACCTAGTTGTGTCAACGGAACCATTATATGAATTCAGAAAACAAAATCACTGGGTTTTGCCATTTTCAAGAACAAATTACGGCTCATGTCGATTGCAGTACCAAGTGCCTTGGGTATTAAATGTGTTGTATTCCTCAAAAACCGAGTTGAGCACTTTTACAAAAAACGCCAGGCCTGCGCGGAAAGCGCCGCACAGTCACAGCGAAAGCTCGAAGAGCGCCATTTCTAGAGGCCGTTATAAACTATCTTGTGGCTACTAATACAACTACATTAGCAACGTACCCACTACGCCACAAACGATCATTTTTGTGAAGTTGGAAGCACCCACCACGATATTACTCGTCATTCTGCGGAGAAGCCAGGCACCATCTTTAAGGCATTATGTGCTGTTTCTTGATGCGATGACTGATGACAATGAAGAATTATGACTGAGCCTTTTGTAATGGGTTGGAAGCTTTAAATGACCTACTAGTTACGTACTTCGCATTGTGTGACGCCCTGTCGTTATGTAATTCTCCCACCACGCTTTTTAATATACGCTAACGTGAGAAAGAGATAGAGAGAGCGAATTAACTTTATTGAGACCCTGAGGAAATGGATCATGGGAGCCTTTGGGCTTCCTTGGCAACTAATAGAAGTGCACTCGCGCGCAACCCACTGCGCCATAAATCATAATTTTTGTGAAGGAAAGAAGCCGTCACTACGCAATTTTTCGTCATTCTACGCAGAACCGTGGTACCTGCTAAACTCCTCTAAGGCCTTATGTTCACTTTGTTGATGCTGTGGCTGATGACGATGAAGAACTATGGCAGAGCCCTTTGTAATGGGTATGAAGCATTCAACAACTCACTCGTTGCGCAATTCGCATTGTGTGACGCCTGGTTACAGAATTCGCATTGTGTGACACTTGGTTATTTTACTCTTCTACCACACTACATTACATATGTTAATGTGGTTCCTTCCCGAATTGAAGACTGTATAGGGTCTTTTTGCAAGGCAGTTTCAAGCACCGGCATGGCTCAGAGGTTGAATAAAGGCTCCCACGCAGAGGGCCCAGGTTCGAACCTCGTTCCATCCTGGAATTTTTTTCTTATTTATATTTTTCTTATTTCGAACGATAGTGGTTACGGACACCGGCGGCGGCGGACAACTACGGCGCCAAAAACGGCCGGTGAAATGATCTCATACCAGCTTTCACTGGAAAAAGGCGTTAAAATCAAACGTATTAAATAAGGGTACAATTACATGAATAATAATTGCCAATTTCACGTGAATTCATTATGTACGTGTCCTTTTTTTTTCTTTAGTTTAATTGTTTCGTACTCCTAACTTTATCTGTGTATTTATGTATATATATTTTTTGCCTGTCTTGTTCAGCCCAACATTGTCAATTTCGATATTAAACCCCTAATAAGTATTTTTATGTATGTGCGCGGTAATCATTCCGGCATCGACTAAGTTTATATGTGCGCACATTACTGTATACATTTTTTTTGTTTTTTTCTATGCTGAATCGCACGTACGTATTAAAACTGGTGTATGTGAATAGATGTAGATATTTTGTGTTAATGTATAAATGGAAACGTGTTCAGATGTTGTATATACATGGATATGTGGACATAGAAGCGTGTGAATATGTATTTTTTTCCTCCATTTGTATACATGGTGTATGTTTTGTAGCCAAACCAAGGGGGCAAGAACCTCGTCAAGTTGCTGTTTTGCAGCTTTTCGTTCCTTGCCCTTGCGTTTTCTTTTTGGTGTAAAAAGGAAATGCGAAATAAACTTGAAACTTGAAACTACATAGAAAGCACAGCTGCTGAAGGGGCGACCACAGTCACGGTCTTGGCCCTTCAGAAAAAACACGTGATGATAATTACGGACATCACAGAGGTATCTCGCAAGTATGCTGCCGGCAGCATTTCGTGAATGGCGATCTCCACGTTAAATGCATCTACTTTACCTCAAGAAGTCATGATAGCATGGACACCAGGTAGCTATTCTCTCGATGTGAACGACAGGGCCCACACCTCGACTCGAACGCATACTCACCTTTCTCACAACGAGACAGCCGCGACGAGGAGAGCTCGGAAGCGATGTCGAAACACTTTAACGCAATAGTTTAGCTCTACAGACTGCAGCGCAAGAAGTAATCCCCTCCACATGATGACAATCATATTTCAAAAGGTAGTCTGCTTTAAATGCGTAGACGTGAAACCAAGTGTGGCGAAAGCCTATTATCACGTTGCAGAATATAGGCCTCCTTGACCTACGTCGAAGTGACCACTAGGTGCTAGTTGCTTGCGAATAATTAGTGAGCTATGTTACTCTGGAATTCTCACACAAAATCAATTTTTATCGACACTACTTTGTTGACCTCTTGCACTGATGGCACTCGGTACCATTGAACTGTCCTATGCAAGCTGCATAGGCCATGGCGTATGGAATGAATGTCTGGTCTTGGACACCAGTGAAGAGATGTGCCCAAGGCCCCGTAGCGTACACGGCCACGTCTTCACCCCCATGAGGAGCAAACTTGGTCGGAAAGGCCGCTTGCTGCATGAAGTAAATGTCCGCTGAGGGGAAGAAGCGCGGACCGTAAATTAGCAATGTCGTAATGGCATAAAACAACTTCAAAGACATGGCTATGGTTGATTCGTAACAAAAATTGAAGAATGTGAGATGTTTATAACAGTTTTGTTTCTGTTCGTTATTTTACGTAGCAAAAAATATATTTACTGGAGCGGTGCGAATAGAAAAATTTCAGTGCGAAGCGAAGTCGAATAAGAAAATTTGAGTGCCAATCGAATCGAATAGTTTTCGAATACTTGAAAGCCAAACAACAGCAAAACGTTGAAGAGAAACCATAAGCATACTTCTATAAGATGGGAACAGGGAAGCGTTTCTTTTGCTAGGTTTGTGTTTAAGGTGTGTTATAAGAGTTGCGTTATAAAGATGTGTTATAAATAATAAGGAAATGCGGAGGCCGAATTATGTTTATTTACATATTCGGTACCACCAAAGTCATGTCGACAACAATTTATTTCGTCTTAGAGGTAGTATGAATCACAACATCGACGAATTTTCTGCCAATATCGACTCTAAGCCTACAGCCTTGGAATCTAACTCACTGCAGCTACGTGCTGCAATATCACTATGCATGACGCCGCAACACTTCTTAAGTTGAAGGCCAACTGATGTGGCGGACAAAGGCGCGCTCCCTTCGAGTCAGGAGTTCCTCTTCTGCCACGGGATTGCCCTCTCCCACTACACGGCTGCGAATGGCCTCTGCGGCAGTTCGTGCCGGCGTCAGTTACGGCAAGAGATGTCACGTGGTTTTCGCGCACCACTTTCGCGGACGCAGGACATGTGCGCCCTTTCGCGAACCAGGCCAAGTAACGCTTTCACGTTAAAATGTGTAGCAAAACAAGGCCAAAAACAAAACAATTCCTTTTGTACGGTAACCTGTAGACCTAGCAGCAGCACGCTCTCAACCGCATGAAAAAGAAACTGTGCTGCTAGCCGTCGCTTAGTGACGCGGATGACGTCCTGCAGTGTTGGTTCGAGCATGGATAACTGGATATTCCGCTGTTTTTAGGGTGATACTAACGAATTTGATATGGCAGGCTGATTTCGTGGCGCCAAATGAATATTTGGAAAGCCTGTTTCGCAAACGAATCGAGTTGGTCAAGTACAAAACGAAGCCTGACGGTACGCGCTGACGGTAGGCTGCATAAATAGCAGCCTACCGTCAGTGGCAGACGTAGTAGCATCCCCATCACAAAATGGCGACGGACACATTTTAAAGCTGGTCCACACAGGCTGACACCGGCTTGACTACGATCTTTTCCCGTAAAGTTACTCCCAGTGCAATGGGAATGGCGTGGGCCCCTTTCATTATGAAAGCTCACATCAAAGGAAAGTCTGCACGATGAGGCAAGCTACGTCGCACCTATTTTGCGCGCCCGAAACCTGTGTGTTTGAGTGGTACAAACAGGGTCGGCCAGGAAAAGATTCTGCAGGCCTGAGGCGAAAATATCTGGACTTCGAAATATCCGGCGTTCTCAGGCCGCTCCGTGTAGACCAAGCTTTTGAACGTAACGGCCCTTGAAGCGGCACGCGATAGAGGCATTTGCATACGTGACCTCAAAGACACGAAAACAGCATCACTGAACTAAACTGCCAGCAGAATAAATCTCGCTTACTACGAGGGCGGATTCTGCGAGCGTTTTTTTTTTTTTTTTTTTGGGGGGGGGGGGGGGGGATTAAGTGGTGCTTCGCACTTTTACACTGCAGTCTTTCTAGTCTGAGCGCATTTATCGAGCTACCTTGTATAAAATAGTGTCAGCGTGCGGTGACGGCCGTGCGCATCATTTACAATCACAGTGATTTAATTTTTAGCGAATGAAACTGTTATAGTTCTTTTCCGGAGGTTCGGATGCTTCTAAAAGTAAGATTCCGGTGCGAGTCGAACCGAATAGCAAACACTATTCGAAAAATATTCGGAAGTTTGCATATTCGCACACCCCTACTAATAAAGTGGAAAACGATAGCTCATTTCTGCTTAAGATTTAGGCGCATTTGATGCACATGGCCTAGTCCTCAGCATATGTTCCTAGTGCATATAATGTACAAGCGCGCATGCGACAGTTTTCAAATTGAAACATGCGTTATAAAGTAAACATAAGTGAAACGCGATTGTGAGATCTTGCGAGTGAAATGTATTCACAAGGATGACTGATCACTGACTTGATGAGTAATCAAGTTCACTGATTACAATACTCAAAATATTTTTATTTAAATTAACATATGGGTATAAGCACCGAACACAGATTTTCTTGTGTGATAGTTAGGTGCAATCTATGCCATAATTAAGCCAACTTACTTGTGTTTTGCATTGTCACATTCACGAGTGGTCTATATCCTCCTGGTCCAACGCCGTAGGAAAGAATTGTGTATTCGACAGGTGTTTTGGTCTCTGTCTTACCGCCAAAACCTTTTAATGAGAAAGAAAATAAATATCAGTTTAAAGCCTACTAGAAATTTATGGCACAGGCAGGCCATTTTGAGAATTTATAAGGATTGAATTTGACAACTGCAAAAAGAGAAAGGCTTTTTCTGGTACATCTGAACAGGAGTGTTATACACCATAAAATGAGTCTAGAGATCAGTTGTTTATATAAGGAATATTTCATATAAGAGTGAATGTACAGTTCTTGATCCAAATCACTCGGCAAAAATGTTGAATTACTAAGATAACACGGCTTTTATTGTCCGTTCTCAAACATATATTAGGTCACAATCTCGTAAATTGCGTAGTCTTCATCAATTTGTTTAGTTTTTACTGATGAATAGTGAATAGCAACGCTGTTGATCAGTGGAATAACTACGCAGTTGTTAATTATTAGTCATTGGTATCACCCAAGTTCGTATCACTGCATGTGCGAGGAATGTTTTGCGTGCAGAGACTAGACAAAGCAACTGAACAGTACGCCGTTAGTTAGTAAAGGATACAATGAGAGTCAGTAATATCTAGTGAGTTAGTCAAAGTGCAAGGAAACCTTTTCGATGTCTATATATAGAGAACGGTTTTTAGTGAAGTACATAGGCTCTTCGCTCAGCTCGTGGGACAGCTCAATGAACTTCTTCGCAGTAACCCAATTCTTCATCCACTAATGCCTTCCACATATATTGCGCTGCACCTCGGCTTCGTAATAATTTACAGGGTGCAGACAGGCGGATGACATTTGTGGCTGTTACAATCGCACACAGCTTGTCAACGGTGGCCTGTGGGACTACAATTCTTGCAATTTAAGCTTGCCCAAGTCCATGACGCTAGCAATTTAGTATATGTGTGCTAGAAGGTGTGCGTTGCGTATGTAGAATGCGTGAGTTGAGTTTGTAGAATAGCGAAAGTAAGTGCCTACAAGAGACATTATAGTCCCAGACATCAACTGAAGAGGTAAAGTGAGGGCATAGGCAAATTGGCAGCTAAGTCGCTAGACGAAAGACTGCGGCGATGGTAGATCCTTCAATTAGGCCTTTGCCATCAGGACTGACAAGAAGAATACGAATGATTTGCTACACCAGAAAAGCTGTCTGAAGAGTTGCTGGAGAGACTTACCCAATATGTTTGTTCCGCGAGGTGGGTGACCAGCAATATTTAAAGTGTGAGAATGATCTGCCGTAACGACGATAAGCGTCTCATTTTCGGGAAGACTTTTCGCTACCTTCTTAACAACACCTTCAAATTCCATGGTCTCCTGCAAAGCGAGCTGCGCAAGATTGACGTGATGAGCGTGGTCAATACGGCCGCCTGCAAAAGAATAGGTAGATAAAGTTTTCTACAAATCAATAATATGAGGATGCTTCATTGATAAAAATAAGTTGTCTGTGATTACTAAATATAATTTCTTTATTTTTTTCATATGTGCACTTACACGAGCAGATTACGGAGGATTTTGAAGTGGTCACTTCAGATTGAATATAGATGATTTCTGCGATGGTTAGAGCAATTGGTGAAATGTAAAGGGGCATATCTTGGTGTTCATCAGCCACGTTAAAAAAAACTCGTACAATGGAAGCTGCGCCACGTGATCATTGTTGCGCTTACCTCACTGCTCAGCAGAGAACGTATTTTTAATGATCAAATAATGGAAAACTTTTTAACTAACATATCTTTTCAACGAGCCGGAGTTAATCCCACTATTAGATATACGCTAAGAAAACAGTTATACGTACCTTCAGCGAGCAGAACAAAGCCCTTGGGATTCCTTGAAAGTATCTTTACTGCTACAGATACCATGTCGCCCAGGCCTGGTGTAGTTTTATTGTACATTTGACGCTCCAACCAAAATGGCATGAAATCAATGGCGAAGAGACCTGAAAATATTGTGCGTGATTCGTTTCTTAAGTACAACAGTTTCCATTCGATAAATATTGTTCACTTCAAGCAAAACACGCTTGTCAGCTGAAATTTTTTCTTGTGTGAAAAGAAGCTAACTCTTCATTAAAAGTACTCTACATAATTTAAACACATCAGAAGCTAAGTGTTCGTTTTACGAAGCTGGCGCTGCTCTAACTTTCACATGCGCCGCAGTCAGATAACAGACAGAAAGTGAGCTTACGGGAAAACTCCCTCAGTTTTCAATCTGTTACACAACAAACTGCTTGCTGCCACGAAGAAGCGCCTGCATTAATTCTCGGCTATAGAGGACGGGGTCAGCGAGGTAACGCGTAATAGCATAGTGCTTAAAATGTGTTTTGAAGTTACGCGCTTTTCTACAACTGGACATGGGCATCATACTTAAGGGGACTGTCTACCGCTCGGAAAATTTTTTCTGATTGTGGTGAAAATAAGAAGATCGTTCGTCGCATAGGCGGCAAAGAGCATGTCTTTGTCCCATAAAAAAGGAATTGTATTTTTAATTTGATGTTGAAGATCGCCAAAGAATGACCGCTAGCGTCACCCAACGGCGATGTGGTTCAGTCTACTGGTAAGACAAGAAATCCTCGCAGGTACACTCATTTTGCTTAAAAAAAAAAACATGTATAACTTGAAATTGTATTTTACGCACTTGAGGCACCTTTCGATTGCGTCAGAGAGTAATTTCTAGCTTTCTTTTTCTCACGCATCCAAAAAGGCGCCCGGCGGCGCTGCTTGCGGCGCCGTCTTCGATTTCGTCTGCTTCAACTCATGCGCTATGCCATGCGGCTCTCGGCGCTGGTTGTGCTGTGCCGTTGTATTGTTGTTAGGATGCCTCGCATGTGCTGCGCTGTAAAGGCGCGCATTTATTCTCTCTTTTTGATGAATCGACTTGGCTTGGATTGCGGCAACAGTGCTAAAATAAACATATAGAATGCGAGTACAGCAGAACAACTGCTCTGTAATTGTATAATAAGGTTTCAGTTAGCCGCTAGCGCGCTGTAAATGACTGTTACATTCATTAAAATAGGGTTCAGCGAAAATAAAGTAATCCTACAGAAATCACGTGCGCTTTCGGTTTTAATTTTTACCGGCACTACAATCGTCATCGCGTCCACCAACAAGCGTTGTGGGCATGTTTCAGGCCAATGGAAGAAGACCGAACGCAGATTGAAAAATTCTGTTTTAAATTTCAACTCGCTTTGCAAGGTTGGACACTTCAGACGGTACGGTTTCTATTACGGTACAAAACAGAAAAGCGATGAAGGACGGTATCTAGTCCCTTTAAACGGCACACTCTGGATGAAAGAAGCTACGGGATATTAGATATTACACCGCCCCCCTTCCCAGTCGTGCTTTTTTTCCTTTCATCATCTTTGCAGAGTGATCGGTGTCTATCCGGCTACAATGAAACTCCACCGGGGTGCGGTACATGGCGAGCGCCATGCTTCGTGTTGTCTGGTTTATCTCTGCATGCCTTATCGGATGGCGCCAAAAACCCGGCCGCTTGGCCGTGCCCTCTTTTTCAAGAGGTGCTAAGAAGCGAAACGAACGGTTCGCATGAGTGACGCCACAAAATGATGTCAAGTCCTTAAACAAGGAAACTGAAAACGCAATGTAAGTGCCCGCCCCCCCCCCCCCCCCGGTAGAGACGATAACCTGCGAAATCTTATAATACATTACAAGCTTTACGCAAAAGTGCTTAAATTAGGTCTCTTCACGAACAAAGACACAGTTTTAAGGTTCCTTTAT
The DNA here is from genome assembly GCF_013339695.2 of Rhipicephalus sanguineus. NCBI lineage: Eukaryota > Metazoa > Arthropoda > Arachnida > Ixodida > Ixodidae > Rhipicephalus > Rhipicephalus sanguineus. The sequence continues at coordinate 37,291,161 of NC_051182.1, read as the reverse complement.
TGATATAGTACTACGGCCTAATTCATGGATGACAGGGAGATGACCTAGGAGGGAGCGCGACGCATGACGTTACACAGCCAGCCTTCTCAAATCAAAAGAACGGCATGGTGGGCTTGTTGGTTATCCACGCGTAAAACTACAGCTCAAAATTACGCGGACAAAAAAAAGACAAGGCGCACATTTTTTTTTTCGCCGCGTTGTTTTCCGCTGTGATTTCAAGTGAGGCAGGTCAATTTACTTTCTCACCTGCCTTGAAGCATGATGGAAGGCTGCAGCGTATTACGACCGACTTTAAAAGGGCTTTGCTTGTGCATTACATGCTTCCTAGTCTTCGGCACTCTCGTCATGAATCCCGTGCGCTGCTCAGAACGGAAGAGTCGAAATGCCTAACGGCGTATCTCGGACGAACCGGAAAGACCCAAATGAACGTCAATGCGAAACAACAGTTGTGATCACTATAGAACAACAACACTGAACAGAAAACGCTATTCAACGAACAACACCAGGCGGTAATGTCTGTGCAAATGCGTGGAAGGATTCGTGTTCGCGCAGTTCAAACACAAGCATCGACGAGCGCAATCTTGTTCTCCTTGCTCGTGTTTATACCACAACACTGACACCTACAGAGGCGAGCTGAGTCACAACAGCAGACGCTACCAAAGTAAGCAAACTACTGTCTGTCGAATGCGTGGCAAGCGCCTTCCTCCTTAATGTTTATTCAAAAGGCGTCAAGATTAGCCCGTGGCACACCCTCCTATTTTTTTACCCGCCCAGCAGTGATGCCCAGCTTCAACCATGGAACACATGGCCTTGAGACGATCCGGACAGCCGCAAGGAGGCAGCATCGGTAAGTTGTCTGTTCCATGGTAACAGGGAAAGGCATTTACACTTTCTACAGTACTCGGCTCCAGCATATGCAGCTGCAATGGCAGTCCTCTTATACACCTGCCTTGGCCTAAATGAGGTCTCTTGAAGCTTCTTGAAAATAGTGGGGTTACTCACCACCATACCACCGGTTTATAATTTTGGGCTGAATGCATATTGTCGAAACAGGAGTGCACTCGTAATAAAAATTACAAAAAAAAAATCAGGAACCGGTACAATTCCGGGCGAAGAATAACGTGTGCGTAGCTGAACAAGTACTTTCTTTCTTTCTTTCTTTCTTTCTTTCTTTCTTTCTTTCTTTCTTTCTTTCTTTCTTTCTTTCTTTCTTTCTTTCTTTCTTTCTTTCTTTCTTTCTTTCTTTCTTTCTTCCTTCCTTTCTTTCTTTCTTTCTTTCTTTCTTTCTTTCTTTCTTTCTTCCTTTCTTTCTTTCTTTCTTTCTTTCTTTCTTTCTTTCTTCCTTTCTTTCTTTCTTTCTTTCTTTCTTTCTTTCTTTCTTTCTTTCTTCCTTTCTTTCTTTCTTCCTTTCTTTCTTTCTTTCTTTCTTTCTTTCTTTCTTTCTAACGCATTGCGCAATCCTCGATCTTAAAGGGGTCATGAAGCACCCCTTGGGCTGATTGAAAAAACACATCCTGCGGAAAGCTGACACGGCTATGAACTGCTCTGCCAAATATTACAGTCGTGCGCGCCGCGTAATGGCCACAAGCGGAGCGCGAAGTTGCCGTTTCCCCAGGCACCCCCTTTTCAAACAGAGGCCGGTTCTCACTCTCGTCGGTGGGCGGGGCATCTGTCCGCTGTACGTCGCAAGAGACATAGCATGCTTATTGGCCGATAGCCGACGTAAATCGAGAGCGGCGTTCGGATCAGATGCGCTTCTTGCCGCGGGGTGCCGCCACTTGCCGGCGCCGCACTCCTCAGTACACGGTAGCCGCACTCGCGCAAGCGAATCACAGCGGGAGAGCGATCGCGTTTCATGACGCGCGCTGGCGTAACTTCTTTCCCCCATGCCATCCCTCCCTGTCTAGCTTCCAGTGCGCTCGTCGGCACGAGAAAAGAGAGAAAGCGCTGGGAGCGTGCGCCAAACCCCCGTAACTCCGCTGATTCTTGACGGATTCGAGAAATTTTTGCGGCAATCGATTCGGGAGGCGGTACACTCCGATACTGAGGCAATTAGATCATTACTTGGAAAAGTGGTTCATGACCCCTTTAACGTTTTCCTTCATGCCGGAAATGAGACGTTCATCCACGGGATTAGCAGCGCAACATTTCAGTCTATAGAGGCAACAACAGCGGTCATGCCTTTGCATCCAGGCAACAATGGAATGCAGCAACTTGAAATGACAAGTGACCTCGAAAAAAAGATTTGACTGCAACATTTGACCGCCGAGGAGTCCAAGTTCGAGAGAGCATGAACTATTGGAAAATGGCGCATACGAAAACTCATGTGACCGGCGCACTCTCGAGGGCCGCATTTATGTCCACCCCCCATAGCGGGCAATTCCGTACAACACAGCTCCCACCGCCGCCTCCGCAATTTATTATCGTAACATGTTTCGCTTGAAAAGGCAGCACAGTTACAGCGTAAACAGGAGAAGCGCCTTGATAGAGGTCGTTGTAAACACGCTTAGGGTGACTATTTCATGTACAGTTGCAAGGCACTCACTACGACCTAAATCATCATCTTTTTAAGGAGCAGCGAAGTACCCAATACACCATAATTTACTGCTCACGAAGTAGTGAGGCACCCACTACATCGTACGCGTACGCCTACAGCGTGGAAGAAGGTTCGGGAATGCGGTAAAGTGTCATGCACGCTTTTATTATGGCCCTAGATGTCTCATCATATGCGAAAAGTGACCTTTGGCGTCAAATTGAGTGATGAAAAAAATCATCATCATCGTGTGCTGACGTCACCCTGAGACGTCATCATGACGTAACACGTCACCAAAATTTGTCACGTCAGAGTGTCGCTACTATACCATCACATATACTGATAACACATGACAACGTCATCACGTGATGTCGTCGCTTGGTCAAGGGTGGCCGAATTCGGAGCCACTGCAAAACCACGTGAGTTGCAGAAAACTTCCAATGCATCTGATCCTGGAGGCAGTGCAAAACCACTTTCGGTGGAGAAAGCTTTCCGGGGGAGGGGCGGAAATAATTCCATCGACTGAGCAGAAAGGCACGAAAAAGAAGATGGCTGTCGCCTTCAATTCGTGTGAGGCAAATATGCATAAGGGACCGCGTGACTCTTATTTCATGTTCCGGAGCTATGTTTAGGTAACGTTTCTTCTTCCTCTTGCCTTTGATTCCGCCGGGGGAATCAAAGTTCGTTAAATCATTGGCAGTAAATAGGCCTCATACGTGTAACTGCTTTGAAAGGTTCAAAAAAGCGCCAGAAAGAAGACAAAAACAAAGATTATATGCGAACCTTGTAGCAGTTGTCGCCACATAGCTGATAATTAAATAAGCGTGAACGATAGATTTGACGAATAGATGCAGTGGTACCTTACTTTGGCCGTTCTGCGTAAGTTTTTCTATCGCTTTCGATATTTTCGTTTTTAAAAAATCGACAACGAACCGAGGCGCTCTTATCTCAGCATTGAATAAGCACTAGAAGAGCTTACAGAAAAGTCCAGAAAATAACGCCGCCCAAAACCAGGAATGGCGAACACTGAAAAAATTGGCCGCGTATCTGCGTGCTTCGCTGCAAATGTCGTGTAAAGACGATAGAAGAGGCGCTGCGTGAGATATGAACGCCATCTGGCAATACGTCGGGAAACGTGAATGCTGTGTTGCGGGCTGGTAGTCCCGGCGCAGCAGCAGGCAAGACCGGCGGTGACCAACGCGACCGGCGGGGACGCCAGCCAGCCCGAACACGCGGTTTGGCGCGAAGCGCCGAAGCAGAAGAAACGTCCGCACTCAACGAGTACTCTCCACACACTCTTTTATATGCCGTCGCCTGGGTTAAAGCAGGAATGCCAGAGCGGCGCCCCATGGCACTCGTACAGTGCAATACTGAACTGAAACCGAAACACAACAATGAGCTCGCGGAGAGGGCACGGTGGAAGCCAAGTTTCGGCGCAGTCGCATTTTCAGCGCAGCTTAAGAAACTAGGGTCTCTAGAATTACGTATCTAGTATTTTCTATTAAAGGAACACACCACTAATACTTATCGATGATGTTGCGCCTCAGATATGCGTAATGTTTGCTTTTTGATCAACCATGTAGACAAGTATGAACCTAGTGAGCCGGTCACGATGGCTGGCCCTTGTGCAAGGGGTTCAACTTTGGCCGAGTGGCTGAATCGAGGGACGTGCCGACAAACAGAAAGACAGACAGACCAAAATTTCTGCGTTTAAGTTCCCCAAGAAAGACTATCGTCTTTAAAAAAAATCACAGCATATCCACGGAGTGAATGATGATGAGTGGGCGAAGCTGCGGAGGTTCATCGGTAAACCGTGAATCTTCCGTGAATTCTGCCCAGTACATCATCACCGACGTGAGATCGGGGCGCGTTTATACTAAAGGTTCGATGAGTTATGACGACTTGCAGCTCACTTAATTTTAACATGTACGCTGTGAATTTTCATTGTTTAGAAACCATTGCTTTAGAAAACATCTGGCGTCTTTCGTTAAGCAGCTGGCGTCTTTTCGTTTTGCTTTAGAAACATCTGGCGTTCTTTCGTTTTGCTTTTACAAAACATCTGGCGTCTTTCGTGGTTATTTCATCAATCAACGGCGTTTGAACAAATTTTTATTGTTTAATCACGCACAGGAGAAATCTCACAGGCACTACCTTGGAGGTAAACAGAATGAGAGACAGAAGAAGTCGGCTTTTAGCTAACACTTACACTTCTACTTCTACTAAAGTTTCCTACTGGAACATGCAATGGCTGCTAATGGGGAAGAGAGACAGAAGAATTTGGCTTTTGTTACGCGCACGCTGCGAATTTTTATTGTTCAACAACGCACAGGAAAATCTCCCCACCGGCACCACCTGGAGGTCAAAGCGTAAGACTGGTTACGCACTACGGCTTCGACGAGGGACGAACGGGTGCCGCCTTAAGGAGCTTCGCCCTTAAAAATCGGCTCGATTTCAAGGGAAAGCTGCTGGTAAGTCCCCAATTTCTAGACGGAAGATTTTCGGTGTTAGCATCAACTATCGTAATCATTTTAGGGGCGAAGCTGCTCTTAGTCTAACCTTGTCAGTCTCCGTTGCCGGTGTAACCACCTTTGCAAACTGCCCATCCTTCGCCTTTGCAAACATCCCATACGGACCCATCACCGATCCTTTGCAAACTGCCCAACACTTCGTATTTGCAAACATCCCACTACGATCC
>NC_051182.1:37240475-37285833 GCF_013339695.2 Rhipicephalus sanguineus | reverse complement strand
GTAGAAGTGCCGCTACTCTCCGATCGGCTGCTGCGCGGGTTGTGCCTGGGTGCGCGGGGAACGAGTGCATCTCTCACTCTCCTGGATCGTCGCCGTACGTGTCGGATCGTTGGTGGGCGAAGCGAGCGCAGCGCCTGGCGGATCCCGTGACGGTGTGCGCCAATGACGCCGCGGCGCAACGTGCAGTCCGAGCAGCGGACCCCGAAAGGCGAGCCTGAGAAGCGGAGGCGAAGCGAGCTCGGCGCCTGGCAGACCTTGATGGTGCTCGTGCGCGGGAAGCGGCGACCAAGCGGCGCCAGCGGTCCCACATTCAAGAAGCCGACGCGCGGTTCGAGCGGGAATTTCTCGCTCATTCGTTTGGCCACAGTCGCGACGTGTGTGATCGAGTGTGGTTCGATAATAACCTCACCGCGGTTTCTGGCATCAGGAACGAGATCTTCACCGTACCTCACGTGTTTGCATGATGACTTTATCGGGCAAACTTCTCGGAGGATTAACGGTATCACCCATAACCTCCGGAGCTTCGCCCACCTTACCATCATTCACCTCGTGGATGTGATGTGAATTTTGTTTATGTGCTTTTTCCCCTAAACACAGGACACAATTGTAATGCAATAGAGTACCAGGCACTTGAATGTTTGTCATCTAAGCTGCAGAAAGTGGCTACATGGATCGGTTTACTAGCAAAAATAAGAACGTGCATGACCACAACACGTGCTAATGCCGCATGTACGATTCAGGGCGCGAAGTATCGCCGACTGAATAGCTGGCATTATCTTGTTAGTTTCTGCTATGCCAATGACTAACAGTTATCACTAGCACAGTCACTTTTCTACCTAAAACGGTGGTCTTCAGAAGAATGTCTGACTCACATTATAGGGCCACTTCCTTGACCAGTTCTTTAACGCTATAAAAATGTTGTAATCTTTATAACACATACCATTAACTTCATTGGCCGAGTTCAAAGTACTTGTCGTCGGCCGACTTCACTAACGTATCCATAATCAGAATTCACCCGAACATTTCCGCACGAATGCTTTTAGCGGAAGAAGTATTATGGGAATGCTAATTCTGTGCATAAATCGAACGTGACATCATATTTATAGCGCTATGTCCTTTACATCCTTTTAGCCGTGGACTCTGTGGCGCGAGTGCTCGTAAGCTACACGGATAGCCTCCTATCTGTGTGTGTACGCTTATTTGCACACGCGCGTGTTGTGGTCAAGCGCAGCAAGCGCACTTGCGTCAGTGATGTCGCATAATTTTACTTTGTGAATGTTGTAGAAAGCTCAACAAGGCGTGTTGCTGAGCTAGTTGGTTCATTACATGAAAAAAAACTAGGTATGGGGCAAAAAAAGACCGATCGAAGTGAAGACACGTTTTTTTCGTTTGAATGCTTCTAAACCAACTAGCCCACTGACAATCTTTAACGAAATGACAAACACGCGTTTGTCAGTTCGTATTTGCACTTCGTCGCCGTCCCTTTGTGCGATACCTATCTTTCTCAAGTTAAAATCTCGTTCAACGATTGCTTCCCACGTGCTTTCAGAAACAGTCGCGATAAAATTATTATTGCACGTGATCCAAAAAACGGCAGGAAGTGGAAGATGGAAGCTGCGATGAAAAAATCCGTAAACATTGCACGAGATATACGATAAAAAATGCGACTCCAACGTGGTGTACGCAAAGATTTCATGTAGCGACACGTTGCAACAAGCGATGCATTGAAAATTCGACGAACGCATTTCTCAAACGGCATGCCCAGAGACGACATGCGGGGGAGGGGGGACGCACACCATTGTTGGAGGCTGAGCGGTGCTTTCAAGAAGCGCGAATTTGCATTCCCCCCCCCCCCCCCCGCTTCCCATCGTTCAGCGTCATTGTCACGAAACTCGCTTGACCAGGCAGGGTAGCGTAGCTGTCCCGACGGAGGGATAATCGTTGCTGCGGGAGCAGGTTTTTCGCTCCGGCCGGTCAGCAGAATTCTTCAAGAATTGTCGGTGTGTGGACATGTGCGGCGGAAAGTCAAAATCGTGCGCGAGATGGATACGCTGCAGGATCCCGGCACTGTTTTAGCAGAGATGTCCGCAGCGAGCAACCAGCGGCCCCGTGCTTCCATATTGGACTCGCTCGCCTCATATAAGGCCACGTGTTGACTGCTGTTACGTTTCATCAGATTTTCTTTCTCTTTTTATCGCGCTCTTGCGATTGCCCATTGTTTTTTTGTGTATTCTGTTGCTATGGTGCGCTTGCATTTATTGTTCGCTCGTGTTTTTAGCGATCCAACGAGCACACGTGAGTGGTTTTCATGCACGATTCATTTCCGTTACAATCTCACCTTGAGATTAGGAGTGCGTGCGTGCGTGTCTACCTTGTTTAGATGTAGAGTTCATGGGGGGCTTGTAGTACCACTCGCAATGTTTTTTCACGTCGCGTGCAGTAGTTTATGTATGTTTCTGGCCCGTAAGCTATCGCTGAAAACAATTCCGCTTAGAGGACAGTGGCAATTTAATTGCCATTCACTTGCTGCGAATGCTTAGCGTTTGCGAACCAAATCAACCTTATTCTTTGGTGAATTTGACAAACATCAGAAGGGGGGGGGGTCTTCTCTGCTAGTAATTAGCTCACGCGCACACACACTCCTCTAGTCTGGTTGCCACTCTTATTCTTGCTTTTCGCCGGGCCGCCAAACGTTATCATTGTTTTCTTCGGGTCCGTCTTTATTCCTACTTTCACGCTCCTTTCCTTTACATCTCCAGAATTTTTTTGTCGATTCGTCACCTTCATCGCTGAAAAGCGCGATATCTTCCGGAAAACGCACGCAGCTACGATATTCTCCGTTAATCCTTATTCCTATTGTTTCCCGTTCTAGTTCTTTAAATATTTATAGTGAATATGCCGTGAACAACATTGAAGAGATTGTAACTCTTCGCCTCACCCCATTCTCGATCAGGATTTTCCTACTTTTCTTGAGGAATACGGTCGCTGTTGTATAGTTTTAGATGATGGCTATGGTATCTGCAGATGTTTAAGTATTCCTTTATGGCATAATTATTCCACAACTGCTGGAGTGTGTTCATATCTGTGAATAAATTTGTGTTTATCACCTTCGAAATGTGTTACTCCTTCATTACCCAGACGCATGCGTAGTTGCAGTAGCAGGACTTTCGTCCTTTTAGTTGTGTTGGATACAATATTGACTTTCCTTCTCGTCCTTGCACGGGTCCACATAATTCTGGGTGTCAATGCCACACTAAGACCTCAGTGGAGCAGTCGTTGTAATTAAGAACTATTTTTTAATACGGCGCCAATGGTAGTCGATAAATGCCGTTGGGCCGGGAATAGACTATTTTAGCACTGCTGACTTACAGTAAAGTAACGACAGCAATACTGAACTACCCTGGTCAGCACGCAGCCGTCTTACTTTATAACACGTGTATGAGCCTTTCTGATCAAGTTACTGTACGCATGGAGCAACTGTCGCCGGTGTCCCCATGTGAACTGGCTACGTGCAGGCTACGACGCTATAGTACTACCGTACTTAACGCACGGTGAACCACCACTGCTAAAACACCATAATAACGGGTGCAAACGGTCACGCCAGCATCAGCTAGCTCACGTAGGTCCAATGGCGGCTTGCGGTCATCGGCTGAATAACGGTAGGCCCGTCACGGACCGACGCTGGCTGGCCCGCATTGGCCCAACGTCGGGCCGATGAGGGTGATAGTTGCGCGAGCGTGATTTGCCGACGTGGGACCAATATTGCTGCCGTCATTTTCCGACGTTCGGCCGAGATGGGTCCAATGCCGGCGTGCTGCCTGGGTACCAATCTTTAGTGGTGACGACAGTATTTCAGCTCATCAGTGGCTTGAAGAACTCAAGCGCACGCAAGGATTCGCCTCGTGGACACCGTCTACTAACCTAGATGTAGCGCTTGGTAAGCTCCGCGGCCCTGCTGCAGATTCGAAAAGCGTGGCAGGAAACCACTGCGACACGTGGGAAAATTGCAAGGTAGCGTTCGAAAGCCAGTTTGGTGACACTTACGCTCCTCCAGTGGCAGCACAAAGTCACCAGACGCGTCCAGTCACCCAGTGAGAGCCTTGCTGACTACTCGTTGGGGAAACTGCGCGTCATTTCACGATGTCCCGTCCAACTGACAGGCCCTCAGCGGATTGAATATGCCCTACAGGGAGTGCGCGACGCCCACTTGACAACTACTATTGCAGCACAACGTCCATCAACTGTGAGCGCTTTCCTTGGCATTGCCACCCAGCTCGACCGAACTATGGAGCATTTCTCTGTTTTTCCAATTCAGCTGCCCGTTGCTGCCAAACATCGTCATGAGCGCCTCCCATGTCTGTGCAGCAAGTTGGTATTATGAATGACACCGCTTCTTCACAAATCTATCCACCTGAGTCATCAGTCTCGTGCCAAACTTCCTCGTTATCAGTGGAGCAGAAAGACAGTCGTTATTCTGCAATCAGCTCCCGAAATGGTGCACCTGCGTATCGCCCCGGGTAAGACCTATACAAGACCATATGCTACAATTGTCGCCAAGCTGGCCATCTTGCATCGAAGTGCCCTCGTGGCAGATGCAATGCTCAGCTATCTAGCCAGCAAACGAGCCTTCCTTCCATGGCGTGTTGTCAGACTTCAGAACCGCTCGAGGAATCACTTGTGCAGTGTGCTGTACTTCCGGCCGACATTCCACTTATAAACACTGTTGACGCCTTTCCAGACAGCGGTTCCAAGCACATCATACTTTCGCTGAACGTTGTTCGATCTGCCAACCTCTTACCATGGACCAAACCCCCCATATCTGTTGTCGGTGATGGTACCGTCATGCCACTTGGTACATTATGCACTCGTATTTCTGTGGGGACCATTTCTGCAGTACTTGAGGTTCTCGTTCTGGCTAGCAACCCCTTGCCTTTGATTCTGAGAGAGGACTGGTTTGAGGCAGCTCATGCTGAGCTCCTTGTACAGCCACCTCATCCAACAGAAATTCAACAGCCCAGCACGGGTTTTGTGATGCGATGCCTGGAGAAGGTGCTGCCAAGAATGTCTAATGCTTTTGTGTTGTCCCGAAGCCCTACGTCTCCTTTCATACAAGCAGCGTCTTGTGCAGGTTGGTGGCAGTTTTCGCCGTTGCCGGACAACACTCAGCCCACATAGTTTTCCTTCGAACAAAATGAAGAGCTGCCTAAAGTGAAGCCACATGAACCAAAGGCAGCCCCACTTTGTACGAACGATGCTACGCTGGAAATGCTGTTGCCACAGCTACGTGATGCTCACATAGGTCCACACCTACGCGAAGAAGTTACTGCAGTTCAACATGTCTTGTGTCAGCATGTTGATCTCCTTGCCACTGATGATAATGCCTTGGGTCTTTGCAAAGGGATTGAGTATTCCATTGGCCTTGTGCCGGATGCGTCACCACACGCCCGTCAACCTTATAGATGCAACACAGAGGACCGCAATTTGATTGAGCGTCAATGTCAAGAGCTTCATGCAAATGTCTCGGGCGTCAAGAAGACGCGGCTGGACCCGGGGCTTTTCCGGACAGCCAGCCAGCTGCTCCAGGCCAATAAACTGAAAGCCAAGAAATGACCGGATGCCAAGGCAAGCCTTGACTCAACTGCACTTGATTGTGCCAGTTCTCTGTATGAGCTTGACAGCAGATGAACCACAAGATTGAGACGCTGCGAGGTAAGAGAGCAGCAGGAAGTGAGCGCAAGGCCAACAAACAAGCCGTCAAGCCAACTGCTAAGCCAACCGAGAACAAGCGACACAAGCCAAGTCAAGACAGCCCAGCCGCTGCGAGTAATAAGAAAACGGGAAAGGCACCCCAGCCTGCAGCTGCCTTCAATCGTGACAGTCACGTCATCTACAGTAAAATCGAACTGACTGACTCGTCACTTGGCCAGATGCACGACCCAAGCTTGCAGAGAAGAAGGTTGTCCGTCAACTGGAGGTGAATGTAGAAAATATGAAAAACCTTGAGGAATATGACCGAGGACGACGTGTAAGAGAAGCTCAGGAGAAGCGAAACTGGCATCGGGCTTTGGACAGGGCAGAAAGGATCAAGGTGAGAGAAGACCCTGTTCTTCTAGAGGCATCGCTGAAGAGGCGCGAGAAGCACCGGCAGCAGAGGCGCAAGAAGTGGGATTCACGCACTCAGCGTGTCAAGCAACGTGACATGGAGCGCCAGCAGAAACGTCGGCACAACATTAAGGGATGCAAACAGGCCAAGCATCAGACAAAGATGAAGCGTCTGAAGAAGAAGGACCATATTGTTCCAGGATTCTGGAAAGACATGAATGTTTTGGTGGCTGCAAGACTATGAGACTTTTAAAAAAAACGAGGTGGGGTGTGATATCGAAAGCCACTGAGTACTTCAAAAAAAGAGGGGTCGGATGTGAGGCTGCATGTAATCTCGCAGCCTTGTGCTGCATGTTGATCTAGTCGTGACGCAGTTTTTTAGCTGTTCTAGGCGCGCGTGTACACCAGTACTGTAGTGATGCCGTGCCATGATGCCTATTAAAATCTTGCTTGTCGTATAATCGCCTGAACTACCTCTCCGCGTCCTCACATCACACACATATCTATATATATATATATATATATATAATATATATAGATATATATATATATATATATATATATAGTACGTAGATTATGATGAGTCTGTCTTCGGTTGCCGTAAAATAATTAGGAAAAAGGTATACGCTTCTAAAAAACTGTTTATTTGTCGACGTTTCGATTGGAGACCGATCTTCATCAGATCTGATGACATTCCCGATGAAGATCGGTCTCCGATCGAAACGTCGACAAATAACAGTTTTTTAGAAGCGTATACCTTTTCCTATATATATATATATATATATATATATAATATATATATATATATATGAAAACGGTAAATGATTCTAAAAAGGTGCTTATTGCACGACGGTTCGATCTGAGACCGTCTTCACGAGATCGGTCTCCGATCGAACCGTCGACACATCGACAGTTTTTTAGAAGCGTGTACATACCTCTTTCCTATTTATTTTACGGCAACGGAAGACAGACTCTTCATAATCTACGTATATATATATATATATATATATATATATATATATATATATATATATATATATATATATATATATATTGTGAGGAACGAGACACAGATAGCACCCGTTCCTGGGCCAGCTGTTCTAATCTGACTCTTCGTCTTTCTCTACCCCCCGCATGCTGCCCGCACGCCCGAAGCCCTGCGTCGTTCTTGGTCATCACACTCGGCAATGACTGCTGGTGCGGTTGGCTGACGACAGTGTCTCTGGTGGGCGGCACTGACTCTTTCGGAGTGGCCGGACTCGGCCACGCTGGAACTTCGTCTGGAAATTTGTTAAATATAATTCCGCTGGCCGAAACTGGCTATGTCTCCGTGGTCGTTCGCTAGGTTGTTCTAGACGCTTGGGCTTGGCTTGAACTTTTGCCGATGACAACACTGGGGGACGACATTGACTGTGTCGTGGTGGTCTACGACCTCGGCAACGCTGCGACTTGGCAGGGAAAGCTATCTCATTTTCCTCTGGTGGACGGAGTTCGCAGTTTCGCGGCAGTCGAAGTTTTGTGACATGATGCGGCTTGGCGAAGAGTTCTCTCGGCGACAATTCTGACGGGTGGCTCTGACTGTACAGGCATGGTCGCAGGTGCATCGCGCAAGTCTGGCCTTTGCGCCACATTTTCGACAGCAGGGTAGGAAATGATGGATCTGGTAACGGAATCTGCAGCACCAAGCGCGACCGTCTGCGCATTTTGCAGCGGGTCGAGGGGCGTCTGAGTGTCCTTCTAGACGTCTGCGTCAACGTGGAGTTAGGTTTCTGCGCTGACCTGCGACGTGGCTTGTGCTTGTGCAGCGTTGTCACTTGATGGCTCCCTGACGTTCTCAAGCCAGTAATTCGTGAAGCCGCGCTGCGTGCAGCCGGAACATCCTTGTCACAAGTCATTCCACAAGCAACAGACTTGTGCTGCACGGGCAGGTCATCAATGAGGACGATCTCAGACGTGTCAAATGCCTTGGTGTCTCCTGGAGAGACGTCTTTTAGCGAGTTGGTAGCGCTCTCTCGTTCAGCCAGTGAATGCTTCAAGGCGTGCAGATCCGCCTCCGTCTCGTCAGGGAGGATCATGGTGAAATCCGCGGGCATGAGCGTTTCATTACTTTCTAAAATGTCCAGCACGATGCGGACCGGTGCCTCCAAGTGCTCAGGCGATGGCGAGCAAGGGGGCAGCTTTTCCGACAGATAGGGATGCGAAATGCTTTCGGCCATTGGCAGGGATGTTATGGCGTCGGATACTGAGGCAGCGTCAGAGTGTGGCGTCAGTCCGGCGTTTGTACCAGGCCAGGCTGCGTAGCTGTCTGCCGGTGAGCTGCAGTTCGCAGTTGCAGCCTCGAGGTGGTACCCCTCCTGAGCTCCGTCCTCGGTGGATGTCGAGTTGGGCTCACTGGAGCCACAGGGAACCCGGCCGAAAGCGGCAATCAGAGCTGCACACCATCCTGCCCAGGAATGCTGCCTCACGCCTTCGTACCTGTGCCACGCAGCGGCACCGTCCCGAAGGCGCTCTACCGCCACGGCCCATTTCTGCGGTTCCGTCCAGGCCTAGTGAGCCCCGATATCGTTGACGGTCGCCACCCAATTGTCGGCATCGTCCTGCAAGCCATTGAACTCTGGCAGTTCGCAAACTGCCGCTGCCGGTGGTGGTGGGACGGGAGGCGCAAATCCCGAGTGAGCCAACGCCAAGGGGCCCAGTTGGTGTGAGAGCTGTGCGAGAACTGAGGTGAGAACTGAAGTGAGAACTGAGCTCTCTGCGGTTCTCGGCTGAGCTAGATTCAATGTCTTGCGACGCGGCCGCAGCCAACAGAGCATTCATGGCGCAGAATGGTGGTACAACGGCAGGACATAGCTCGGAGCTCCGCGCTATCAGGACGTTGATCTCGAGGCGGAGTCGCGCGATGGCACGCCGCAGATGCGCGGCGCTATCCGATGATCCGCATGCGGAGCCAGTGGCAATGTTTGACAAGTCGGAGGTGGTGGTTGTGCTCACTGTGGTGGGATCCGGATCAGAGGGAGCTTGGACAGCATCCCTAAGCAGCTCAGGTGCCGACGGAGTACTGAGCAAGAGGATGTCGCCCCGGGAAGCGTGAACAGCGTTCCCGGGCAACAGAAAGCCGCGCTCTGTCTTCGCGGCGCCGGGGTAAGCCTGCCCTTTGGCCACCGAGGCGGCCTGGACGCCATCCTCGAATGGTGGCACAGGTGCTTCCGGCAGTAGTATGGACACGAGCTCCATGATCGTGGGCCGTGCTTGGATGTCAGGTCTGCAGCGCTGATGAGCCACGAGGACGCACTCACGGTTCGTTGTTCGTAGGCTGCGCAATTGTGAAGAACGAGACACAGACAGCACCCGTTCCTGAGCCAGCTGTTATAATCTGACTCTTCGTCTTTCTTTACCCCCCGCATGCTGCCCGCACGCCCGAAGCCCAGCGTCGTTCTTGGTCATCACAATATATATATATATATATATATATATATATATATATCACCAACCGAGAAACGGAGGCTTGGTTCCCTTGTCATCAGGAGAAGATAGACACGCACAGTACATCACAATTAGATAAACTGAGTGCGCAGCAGGCGTGCGAGACTTGGCTACTTAGCGCCAAATTGGCTACTTTTTGGCTACTTGGAGATATCTGGGCTATTGCGAAAATTGAATGGAATGTTGTGTAGTTTATACTACACAGTAACTTTAGCGAATAGTGAAGCCGCAATACGACCACGGCACTTCAAATGTTTTCGAGCTTGCCCACCGTTATTGCAAGTCCAATAGCGAGGGCATTCATTCATTCCAAGGCAATAGAAGCTTTTGCGCGCGCAACTACAGTTTGAAAGGGAGTTGCGGTGTCTACAAGAAGTGATCTGCGTATTTAAAGTAGGCGTAGATTTCTTCACGAAAGATTTTTTTCGGCCAACCGTTCCTGTGCATATCCTGCAGAGGAAGCAATAAAGCTGCTTCTCATGCCGAGAAGAAGCGCTGATGCCAAGCGAGATTTGTCCGTGGTAATTGGTACACTTGAGTGCTTTACCACCTTCAGCCTTATACCATCCTGAAATTATCCTAAACGGAACTCATACTCACCCCTGAACTACAGCTGTGATGCTAACTATGTGATAATTTTAGGTGTGGCTATTTGACATGATATTGAAAAAGCCGTTTTGATTCTGTCATTTATGCCCGTCCCATAATATTTTTGTATGTTCCTAATTGTATCGAAAGCCTCTTTGGCCATGCTAATGTCCTTACAGTAACACGCTAAACAAGATCCAACGTCTCTTCAAAATGTGGCTCCTTTTGTTCGCCAGTTTTCTGCCTCTGATGAAAGTTGGTTACTTTTGTGGCTGCGTTTAGAAAGTTTTTTGGCTACTTTTACCATTTTGAAACTAGCAAACCTGCTGGGCAGGGCTTTTAGCTCCCTTGATTAGGATGCATCTCGGAAAGTCAAGTGCTCTTGAGTGAAGGCTTCCCAGCGTGCGCACACGACGTGGAGTTCATGCAATGCATTGCTAAGGTTTTAGGTACGTGAACCGCAAAATATGCCTCGTAGGTATCAGTTTACTGGAGACGTACTATAAAGAAATTGTGAGCGCGTTGCCTTTGTCCAGAGAGCATGAACATTACCCGTCCAAAATGATCAGTAGTCCATTAAAACACCGTCCGATACATCGCGCATCAGGGCTGTTCCGGCAAGAAAAGTGAAATCATATAACATCGTATAAGTGAAAGCAGCACGCACAGAGCTGTTGAGAGCGGCAGGTCCTACTGCTCAGTAAGTTACGATATCACGAGCGGCATTCTTGCAAGTACTTGAAAGCTCATGTCAACGTACCATCTCATATCCCAAAAGAGGAATTATGTGTGCGTGCTGATATGAAGTCTTCAACGTATGCGCTCGTGCGCGTACATGAACAATGGATAAGAAAGGGAAATTGACACCCACCAGTTTCTATCACGAATCCACAGCGAAATCCATACGGATTTCTCAGAAAGAAAGCGTTTTAGTTGCCGAAAAATTTCTCCTGGTCCGGGGAATCGAAGCCGGGACCATCGCCTTTCCGGGGTACTCGCTCTACCAAGTGAACTAACCAGGAAACTGGCCACTCGCAGTGCGAAGGTGAATTCATCGACAACTCGAAGCACGTGGACACATGGTATTGCAAATCAGTGCTGGAAAACAATGGATAACAAAAAAGCAACTTGTTGTTCACCCACTTACGTGTACCTTTCATCGACATTTTGCCATCAATATTTTCTCTCTCCGCGCTTTACTATAGCTTACTAGATATTGGGATCCAGTTGTGGTAATATTGGAGCAACATGCAGTCTATAACCTCACTGCTAATGTAACTAACCCTATAGAACCTTATGCTTTGGTTGCAAAGAATCATTTTTTACCTCTGACTTTCAGGTAATCTTAGGGGGAGGCAGGAAAGAATTCTTCAGTAATACAACGTGTGATGAGTATGGCAACACGGGTGCAAGAACTGATGGACTAAACCTCATTGACGTTTGGAAATCTATGAGAAATAATTCGAACTACAGTTATGTTACGAACAAGAGCGGACTTGAAGCTGTTGATGTAAACACAACAGAATATTTATTAGGTGCGTATTTTTTTCCTGAGGGACTTTCAGTAAATACACCTTACAATAAACTGCGTGAATTCGTAATTTTTTTCTTTTTGCATTATTCGAATATTATCATTGCGAACTTGACCACATCAATGTATTATAACTGGATAGAATTTGGATAGAACTACCATTAGCTCATCTCTTTACTGTCTTAACATTCCTCTGGATTCTGTTAACTCTTACAAGTATCTGCGAGTTCTCATTACGGCTAATATAATCTGGTCGCTACATATTGAATGCATTATTACTAATGTTAACCGCATGCTTGGCTAGTTACGAACATTTTTGCCGCCCACGTAGCTTAAACGTTCAGCCTTATAAAACACTGATGCATACTAAACTAGAATATACTACAGCCGTGCGGGACCCCAGCTATGACAATCTAGTAACTTCCCTTGAACTTGTCGGGAATAACTACATTAAGTTTATAGTGCCTAATCATAACAGACCTGCGAGCACCTCAACCAAGAAAATTTCCCTTGCACTCCCTTCTTTAATATCTCCTAGAAGAGTTTCCCGTTTAACACTATTTCGCAAGATGTATCACCACTATTTCCTGCATGACCAACTACTTTTCGCCCACAGCACATCTCCCACCGCACCGATCACCATCACAAAGTGGTATTCCCTTGTGCAACACGAAAACTGTCTTCAATTCATATTTACCTCGTACGTGAAGCAGGGCCGCAGACATCCCGGGGACATTGTTACTATTAAAGATAACCGCATGTTCCGTGATGCATTAGCTAACATTTTATGATTAGGCTTTTTGATGAATTAGCTAACACTGTATAATTAGGTTCTGCGATGCATTAGTTGACATTGTAATATACAAGCTTTCATTGTATACTTTCTTTGTTTTCAGTGTTCAATGAACTGCATTCACTGATTTTTGTTCAATTATTTTTTAACAACCCTTTGTAATACGATTTGGCCCTGAGGCTAAAATAAATAAATAAATATAAATATAGAAAAGAAGTAAGTGACCCATCATCAATATTAAAATCTACAAGAACAAAGACAAACTTAGCATTATTGATCACTAGCGTCGCAGATCTGTGTACACTGTAGAAAAATCCGATATTTCACCTAACACAATATATTTCAATGCCGTCACTCTGAGAATCATTGTTTCGATCGCACATACAGGCTGAAGTTTGTGTGCAGGCAATGCCCTGGTTAATATAACGACGTCTATCTAACGGTGGCACGTTAATTGTTTTTCGTTTTATTCTATGCGGAAGTTAATTTTCTGAAACGTTCATGTTCACTCACCACCAGCGCTATGAATTTATTTTTGAATTTTTATGTTAATGCAGTACGCTGCTCACTCGCCATGCCCAAAATCGGTATAATTAGTCACAATGAGATTTGTAGTGGGCTGCACGTCCACTTCGGGAGTGAGAACATGCTTCTTCAAGAAAGTTTATGATGCAAGGTGTACGCACATGAGTACTATGGGTATTTCATTACTTCTTAGGATTGTGTACTTTGTTGTAATCGGCAATGGTTAATTATGAGTGACTCCACAAGACTGGGTACACAATCTGGAAGGATGTGTGTCCGCTATTTCAGAGTTCCGGCCTATTTCATGTTTTGGATCTTACTAAGCCATTTAGCGAAGGCATACATGCACACAGAACTCCAGTCTGTTCTGGTAACCGCAATCCACGGGGGTTCGATGTAAGCTTTGACCCTGCTTCATGAACATTTTCACCATGCACGTTAATGTGCAGAAGCGCGGTACTCGCTTCTACAGTATGAGAAGCAGTGCATTCAAAGACGCCGAAAGCTCGCGAAGTACTGGGATGCGCAGCTGTGGCTTCCATTGCTTAGATAGACCATAATATGATAAGTGATTATATAACCTCAAGGTATCACCATGGTCATCACAATTATTCTCATCGCCAGTCTATCTTACGTCCACTGCGGAAGGAATGTGTCTCCCAAATATCTCCAACAACCCAGTCCTACGAGAGCTAATTCTATGTTATACCTGCAAATTTCTTAATTTTGCCGCTGCATGTAACAATCTGTCGACATAGGTAGCGCTTCCTCATTACTTGGTACACATTACGTCAATTTCAGTGTTCATCGGTTGTCGGTCCCTCTCAATACGCGACCGGCCTGGTGCATTTTTTTAACGCGATAATATTATAGCTCCTTTCGGAGAAAATCCGGTGTCGGTGTCAGGGTCAGAGGCGGCGTCTTTGTTTGTGAGCGAAAAATGGGCGTTGTTCCTGAGTGAAAATTCGAGGAGGTGCAAATACAGAAATAACAAAAATATGCGGTTCGATGGGACCGGAGATTCGAACCCGCGACACATCGCTCCGTGGCGCGGTGGGTTTAGCCGCTCGGCAACCACGCGTATATTCTGTAGCATACTAACGGCAAGCTATTTCAATACACAATTTGCGAATGCACGTTGGATATTTAGGTTAACCGTCCATCCATCCATCCATCCATCCATCCATCCATCCATCCATACATCCATTCATCCATCCATCCATCCATCCATTCATCCACCCATTTAGCGTTGGTGGTACGCATATCTCGAAGGTTCTTCAGCGGTTTCACTATCACCCGCGAGATGGCGCAAAAGACCCACATGGCACGCTTTTAAGTGGTATCACACCGCCATGTGGCCGTGTTTCGTCGTGTCGCACGTATGGATATTGTAGCCGGAGAGCGTCCACATTTCGTGTTTCCTTGCGGCACGGTTTAGGTCTCCACTGAGAAGCGAAGCAGGCTAGCGATTTGGGAAGGAGATAGGAACATGTTCCCATTACGCTATCTCGTTGTACTCTTGAAAGCAAAGCATCCTCGTTTTTTTTTCTTTTAATATGAAGTAGAGTTTTCTTCTGTTGCACTGTCCGGCCTTTTTATGTCTTAGTGTTAATTCTATCATAATTGGTTCCATTGCACCCGATGTTGTTCTTAAGTTCTCCTCGAGCTTGTTTGTTGTGTGCAGTGTTAGAGCAAAAAAAGACACAGTTTCGCTGCAAGGGTGAAGCAATGAATGCGATAGCGAGAAATGGAATGTCACACGAAGAACGAGAAGCTGCTCGATACTTGCAGCGCGCCGCTGAAGCACAAAGGACACTCGAAAAAAACGCACAGGTATACACAGGATAAGTGTGAACTAATAACTGTCACAGTTGTTACGTCTTTGTGCTTGAATGACGCGCTACAAGTGTCGGCAAGGGAGAATCAGGCGCTCTTAGATATTTCTTTTTCCTTTAAATTGCTGTGCGTGGAGTGACGCCTATGCGTCTCCTGCCACACGGGGGCGTCTGATGGAAGGTGTGCCCGGTGTTCTTAGTTTTTTTAGAGCGAAAGCTGTTATGAGATCATTTCAGCGGCCGTCTATGGCGCCGTAGTTGTCCGCCGCCGCCGGTGTCCGTAA
Organism: Rhipicephalus sanguineus; assembly: GCF_013339695.2. Lineage (NCBI taxonomy): Eukaryota > Metazoa > Arthropoda > Arachnida > Ixodida > Ixodidae > Rhipicephalus > Rhipicephalus sanguineus. The sequence continues at coordinate 37,270,692 of NC_051182.1, read as the reverse complement.
CCACTATTGCTCAAAATAAGAAAAAAACGAAATAAAAAAAAATCCAGGATGGAACGATGTTCGAACCTGGGCCCTCTCCGTGGGAGCCCAGTATTCAACCTCTGAGCCATGCCGGTGCTTCATACTGCTTTGCAAAAATGTCCTATAAATTTAGCTTCATGTCTGGAAGGAACCACATTAACACATGCAATATAGCGTGGTAGAAGAGTAAAATAAGCACCAAGCGTCACACAACGCGAATTCTGTAACCAGGCGCCACACAATGCGAAATGCGCAACGGGAGGAAGGTGTGCGGCTCGCTCAGCAACGAAACGAAGTATCTAGATCAACGGGTGACAACGGCGCTCGCTTATCCTCCTACCCCCCCCCCCCCGCTCCATGCGAGGGAAACAGTTTCGTCAGGGAGGGCGTTTCCGCAGTGAATGGCAGACGCGCTTTTTGGTGCGTAGGTTTCGGTATCGCCAGCAATATTAGCCAGATTTCATCGCTCCGCTGTGATTAACAGTGGCCGCCTTTCAGAAATTTCAAAGCGGCTATGGGCTACTCTCAGGAAGGGCTTCCATTCGCCCATTTGACTCGACCACTTATTTCTACTGGTTAAAAAGTTAATTTTCTTAATTTCTATATTTACTGCCGTGAAAATGTTTGTACGCAGCTCAAGATGCCGTCTCCCACAGTAAAGGTAACGCCGCAGGTAGCACGCAGATACCTCCTTTCTGTGATTTTTTGGAAATACTGGACACATTTCATGCAAGAGCCTGTATATATATATATATATATATATATATATATATATATATATATATATATATATATATATATATATATATATATATATATATATATATATATATCCGGGACATGACGGCGACGGCGTCCATATAATTGCTATCGCAATAAAACAACGCGTAAGGTAGGAACGATGAGGTGCTGTTTTCTCGAGCGAAAAATTAACAAAGGGTGCGCGTATGGCGAGCATCTGCACGGCAGTCTCCGTTGAGGGACAGCCAGTGCTGATTAAAAGCCGTACCTACTAGCGCGATGAGCCCGCCCTCTGGTTTCGTGCAGCACGTCGCCTGTACACGAATTCACTGCCGGGGCGCTTGCTGTGCCGTTAGCGTCAGTTGCTCTCGGAGTGTTCTTCGTACTCGCTCTGCTTATGACCATTAACGGGTGCGGCGAGTACCATGTTGGGTGAACGCGGCGATGGCGAGCTGCTATATTTCTGCAAGCGACGCATGCTCAGTCACCGCGGCGCACTTCGCAGTCCTGCACAAGGAAGGAGGCGGCAGCCAATGGTGGCGCGGTGGATTGGGTCATCGCTTAATAAAAAGCGATCAGTACGTTTTTCATAAGTGACGCTTTAAGGCAAAAGCCTTGAATGCCTCCTCAAACGCGAAATTGGCCGTCGGCGTCGGCGCCCCGGGGCGTCGGGGACGAGTGATTAAAAAAAATCATCACGTGATGACGTCACCGTATGACGTTACGATGACATCACACATCGGCAAAACTTGTGACGTCATCGTACGTCACGGTGACGTCACGTGAAACAACGTCACTTGATGACGTGATCACGGAGGCAATACAAAACCAGGTGAGGTGCCTGTGATCTTGACGCAGTGCAAAACCAAGTTAGGTGCAGAAATTTTGCGAAGGGTGGCGGGGCAAGATCAATACGTCGACCGAGAAGAAAAAGAAGATGTCTTTCGCCTTCGAGTTGTCGTAAAGTAAAGGCATAATGGACCCTGTGAGTTTTTTCGTAAGTGCGTGGGCCGTGCGCTACATCTAATGCCAACAGATCGCTTAAGCATCTTATCATGGCAAGGCTGTGCTGTACGCACGCGTTCATAGGTAGCAGTCTCCACGCTTTTGGTGCTTTGTGGTGCTTATCTGTGATGGCATTCCCGCAGGCATTGGTGCGGAAGTTGGTATCAGTGAGAGGCCTTTTCTTCACTTTCCGATGATTATACGGAAGGTCTTTCGCGGGACATTGAGGCATCGGCCACAGCGGGAGTTCAAGGGCGCAGTTAACCTTTACGTGAGAAATCGTGATGATTGTACCGACTATACCGGTAGGCAAAGGACGAGGCACTACGACAGCGAAAATATTATGCATTGTTGAGTACCGGTCAAGAATTCGTCGCATACATGTTTTAACCGTACTAGACTCAAACGGGTGCGTATTAACCATGTTCTACAATGAAAATAAGAATTCACAGCATGCGTGAGATTCTTGCTCGAATATTCGAAGTCGTCCGAATATACGCCTCTTAGCCGCGTACCCAGGCGTGGCCAAAAATACTTATAATTCTAACGTGCATATTTCATATTTAATATGCTTTTATTACGGAAAATATTAGATTCGTATTAGAAATTTCAAATATTTTCATTTTGGGCCCACGGAAAATCCCACACACGGACAGAGAGTGAGCGAAAATGTGACTAATGCTGACAACCTCAACTCACTGCTCTGGCAAATGACGAAATGTGAAATAGATGTCACAACTCCAATGAGACTTGGGCAACAAAGCTGTAATCATTAGCAAAAACATTCACAGCATATCCACGGGTGAATGATGAAGAGCTTGGGCGAAGCTCCTGAAGCAATCATGGTTACACCGTGAAATCTTCAGTGGTTTCGCCCAGCAGTAATCAAATCGATAGCCCAGTACATCATCAAAGACGTGACAAACACTGCATATATTTATACAAGAAATTTTATTAATCGTAAGTGGTAGCTTCCGTTCCCCCTTCTTTATAACGGCTTTATGGTCGGTGAAGTGATGGATCGGTGATTGGTCGTAGTGGGATGTTTGCAAAGATGAAGTAGTGGGCAGTTTGCAAAGGTGGCTTCCGTTCCCCCTTCATTATAACGGCTTTATGGTCGGTCAAGTAATGGATTGGTGATGGATCGTAGTGGGATGTTTGCAAATACGAAGTGTTGGGCAGTTTGCAAAGGATCGGTGATGGGTCGTAGTGGGATGTTTGCAAAGGCGAAGGAGTGGGCAGTTTGCAAAGGTGGTTACACCGGACAACGGAGACGTGACAAGGTTAGACTAAGAGCAGCTTCGCCCCTAAAATGATTACGATAGTTGATGCTAACACCGAAAATCTTCCGTCTAGAAATTGGGGACTTTACCAGCAGCTTTCCCTTGAAATCGAGCCGATTTTTAAGGGCGAAGCTCCTTAAGGCGGCACCCGTTCGTCCCTCGTCGAAGCCGTAGTGCGTAACCAGTCTTACGCTTTGACCTCCAAGGTGGTGCCGGTGGGAGATTTCTCCTGTGCGTTGTTGAACAATAAAAAATTCGCAGCGTGCGCGTTAACAAAAAGCCAAATTCTTCTGTCTCTCATTCCCCATTAGCAGCCATTGGCATGTTCCAGTAGGAAACTTTAGTAGAAGTAGAAGTGTAAGTGTTAGCTAAAAGCCGACTTCTTCTGTCTCTCATTCTGTTTACCCTCCAAGGTAGTGCCTGGTGAGATTTCTCCTGTGCGTGATTAAACAATAAAAATTTTGTTCAAAACGCCGTTGATTGATGAAATAAACCAACGAAAGACGCCAGATGTTTTGTAAAAGCAAAACGAAAGAACGCCAGATGTTTCTAAAGCAAAACGAAAAGACGCCAGCTGCTTAACGAAAGACGCCAGATGTTTCTAAAGCAATGGTTTTCTAACAATGAAAATTCACAGCGTACATGTAAAATTAAAGTGAGCTGCAAGTCGTCATAACTCATCGAACCTTTAGTATAAACGCGCCCGATCTCACGTCGGTGATGATGTACTGGGCAGAATTCACGGAAGATTCACGGTTTACCGATGAACCTCCGCAGCTTCGCCCACTCATCATCATTCACTCCGTGGATATGCTGTGATTTTTTTAAAGACGATAGTCTTTCTTGGGGAACTTAAACGCAGAAATTTTGGTCTGTCTGTCTTTCTGTTTGTCGGCACGTCCCTCGATTCAGCCACTCGGCCAAGTTGAACCCCTTGCACAAGGGCCAGCCATCGTGAACGGCTCACTAGGTTCATACTTGTCTACATGGTTGATCAAAAAGCAAACATTACGCATATCTGAGGCGCAACATCACTAGATAAGTATTAGGTGGTGTGTTCCTTTAATAGAAAATACATAGATACGTAATTCTAGAGACCCTAGTTTCTTAAGCTGCGCTGAAAATGCGACTGCGCCGAAACTTGGCTTCCCACCGTGCCCTCTCCGCGAGCTCATTGTTTGTGTTTCGGTTTCAGTTCAGTATTGCACTGTACGAGTGCCATGGGGCGCCGCTCTGCATTCCTGCTTTACCCAGGCGACGTGCATATAAAAGAGTGTGTGGAGAGTACTCGTTGAGTGCGGACGTTTCTTCTGCTTCGGCGCTTCGCGCCAAACCGCGTGTTCGGGCTGGCTGGCGTCCCCGCCGGTCGCGTTGGTCACCGCCGGTCTTGCCTGCTGCGTGCGCCGGGACTACCAGCCCGCAACACAGCATTCACGTTTCCCGACGTATTGCCAGATGGCGTTCATATCTCACGCAGCGCCTCTTCTATCGTCTTTACACGACATTTGCAGCGAAGCACGCAGATACGCGGCCAATTTTTTCAGTGTTCGCCATTCCTGGTTTTGGGCGGCGTTATTTTCTGGACTTTTCTGTAAGCTCTTCTAGTGCTTATTCAATGCTGAGATAAGAGCGCCTCGGTTCGTTGTCGATTTTTAAAAACGAAAATATCGAAAGCGATAGAAAACTTACGCAGAACGCCAAAGTAAGGTACCACTGCATCTATTCGTCAAATCTATCGTTCACCGCTTATTAATTATCAGCTATGTGGCGACAACTGCTACAAGGTTCGCATAATAATCTTTGTTTTTGTCTTCTTCTGCGCTTTTTTGAACCTTTCAAAGCAGTTACACGTATGAGGCCTATTTACTGCCAATGATTTAACGAACTTTGATTCCCCCGGCGGAATCAAAGGCAGAGGAAGAGAGAAACGTTACCTAAACATAGCTCCGGAACATGAAATAAGAGTCACGCGGTCCCTTATGCATATTTGCCTCACACGAATTGAAGGCGACAGCCATCTTCTTTTCGTGCCTTTCCTGCTCAGTCGATGGAATTATTTCCGCCCCTCCCCCGGAAAGCGTTTCTCCACCGAAGTGGTTTTGCACTGCCTCCAGGATCAGATGCATTGGAAGTTTTCTGCAACTCACGTGGTTTTGCAGTGGCTCCGAATTCGCCACCCTTGACCAAGCGACGACATCACGTGATGGACGTTGTCATGTGTATTCAGTATTGTGATGGTATAGTAGCGACACTCTGAGTGACAATTTGGTGACGTGTTACGTCATGATGACGTCTCAGGGTGACGTCAGCACACGATGATGATGATTTTTTTCATCACTCAATTTTGACGCCAAAGGTCACTTTTCGCATATGATGAGACATCTAGGGCCATAATAAAAGCGTGCATGGACACTTTAAAACCGCATTCCCGAACCTTCTTCCACGCTGTAGGCGTACGCGTGACGATGTAGGGGGTGCCTCACTACGTCGTGAGCATAAATTATGGTGTATTGGGTACTTCGCTGCTCCTTAAAAAGATGATGATTTAGGTCGTAGTGAGTGCCTTGCAACTGTACATGAAATAGTCACCCTAAGCGTGTTTACACGACCTCTATCAAGGCGCTTCTCCTGTTTACGCTGTAACTGTGCTGCCTTTTCAAGCGAAACATGTTACGATAATAAATTGCGGAGGCGGCGGTGGGAGCTGTGTTGTACGGAATTGCCCGCTATGGGGGGTGGACATAAATGCGGCCCTCGAGAGTGCGCCGGTCACATGAGTTTTCGTATGCGCCATTTTCCAATAGTTCATGCTCTCTCGAACTTGGACTCCTCGGCGGTCAAATGTTGCAGTCAAATCTTTTTCGAGGTCACTTGTCATTTCAAGTTGCTGCATTCCATTGTTGCCTGGATGCAAAGGCATGACCGCTGTTGTTGCCTCTATAGACTGAAATGTTGCGCTGCTAATCCCGTGATGAACGTCTCATTTCCGGCATGAAGGAAACGTTAAAGGGGTCATGAACCACTTTTCCAAGTAATGATCTAATTGCCTCAGTATCGGAGTGTACCGCCTCCCGAATCGATTGCCGCAAAAATTTCTCGAATCCGTCAAGAATCAGCGGAGTTACGGGGTTTGGCGCACGCTCCCAGCGCTTTCTCTCTTTTCTCGTGCCGACGAGCGCACTGGAAGCTAGACAGGGAGGGAGGCATGGGGGAAGAAGTGACGCCAGCGCCGACGTCATGAAACGCGATCGCTCTCACGCTCGTGATTCGCTTGCGCGAGTGCGGCTACCGTGTACTGAGGACGTGCCGGCGCCGGCAAGTGGCGGCACCCCGCGGGAAAGAAGCCGCATCTGATCCGAACGCGCTCCTCGATTTACGTCGGCTATCGGCCGAATAAGCATGCTATGTCTCTCTGCGACGTACAGCGGACAGATGCCAGCCCAAGCCGACGAGAGTGAGAACCGGCCGCTGTCTTGAAAAGGGTGTGCCTGGGGAAACGGCAACTTCCGCGGCTCCCGCGTTTGGCCATTACGCGGCGCGCACGACTGTAATATTTGGCAGAGCAGTTCATAGCCGTGTCAGCTTTCCGCAGGATGTGTTTTTTCAATCAGCCCAAGGGGTGCTTCATGACCCCTTTAAGATCGAGGATTGCGCAATGCGTTAGAAAGAAGAAAGAAAGAAAGAAAGAAAGAAAGAAAGAAGAAGAAAAGAAAGGAAGAAGAAAGAAAGAAAGAAAGAAAGAAGAAAGAAAGAAAAGAAGAAAGGAAGAAAGAAAGAAAGAAGAAAGAAAGAAAGAAAGAAAGGAAGAAGAAAGAAAGTAAGAAAGAAAGAAAGAAAGAAGAAAGGAGGAAAAAGAAAGAAAGAAAGAAAGAAAGAAAGAAAGAAAGAAAGAAAGAAAGAAGAAAGAAAGAAGAAAAGAAAGGAAAGAAGAAGAAAGAAAAGAAAGAAAGAAAGAAAGTACTTGTTCAGCTACGCACACGTTATTCTTCGCCCGGAATTGTACCGGTTCCTGATTTTTTTTTTGTAATTTTTATTACGAGTGCACTCCTGTTTCGACAATATCATTCAGCCCAAAATTATAACCGGTGGTATGGTGGTGAGTAACCCCACTATTTTCAGAAGCTTCAAGAGACCTCATTAGGCCAAGGCAGGTTATAAGAGGACTGCCATGCAGCTGCATATGCTGGAGCCGAGTACTGTAGAAAGTGTAAATGCCTTTCCCTGTTACCATGGAACAGACAAACTTACCGATGCTGCCTCCTTGCGGCTGTCCGGATCGTCTCAAGGCCATGTGTTCCATGGTTGAAGCTGGGCATCACTGCTGGGCGGGTAAAAAAATAGGAGGGTGTGCCACGGGCTAATCTTGACGCCTTTTGAATAAACATTAAGGAGGAAGGCGCTTGCCACGCATTCGACAGACAGTAGTTTGCTTACTTTGGTAGCGTGCTGTTGTGACTCAGCTCGCCTCTGTAGGTGTCAGTGTTGTGGTATAAACACAGCAAGGAGAACAAGATTGCGCTCGTCGATGCTTGTGTTTGAACTGCGCGACACGAATCCTTCCACGCATTTGCACAGACATTACCGCCTGGTGTTGTTCGTTGAATAGCGTTTTCTGTTCAGTGTTGTTGTTCTATAGTTGATCACAACTGTTGTTTCGCATTGACGTTCATTTGGGTCTTTCGGTTCGTCCGAGATACGCCGTTAGGCATTTCGACTCTTCCGTTCTGAGCAGCGCACGGGATTCATGACGAAGTGCCGAAGACTAGGAGCATGTAAGGCACAAGAAAGCCCTTTTTAAAGTCGGTCGTAATACGCTGCAGCCTTCCATCATGCTTCAAGGCAGGGAGAAAGAAATTGACCTGCCTCACTTGAAATCACAGCGGAAAACAACGCGGCGAAAAAAAATGTGCGCCTTGTCTTTTTTTTTGTCCGCGTAATTTTGAGCTGTAGTTTTACGCGTGGATAACCAACAAGCCCACCATGCCGTTCTTTGATTGAGAAGGCTGGCTGTGTAACGTCATGCGTCGCGCTCCCTCCTAGGTCATCTCCCTGTCATCCATGAATTAGGCCGAAGTACTATCATTAAAGGAACCTTAAAATTGTTTTGACAGTTTTTCACAAAGTTGAATAGTTGGTCTTGTCGGTGTCTTCGTTCGTGAAGAGACCTATTTTGAGCACTTTTGCGTAAAGCTTGTAATGTATTATAAGATTTCGCAGGTTATCGCCTCTACAGAGGGGCCGGGCATTGACATTAGTTTTCAGTTTCCTTGTTAAGGACTTGACATCATTTTGTGGCGTCACTCATGCGAACCGTTTGTTTCGCTTCTTAGCGCTTCTTGAAAAAGAGGGCACGGCCAAGCGGCCGGGTTTTTGGCGCCATCCGATAAGGCATGCAGAGGTAAACCAGACAACACGAAGCATGGCGCTCGCCCATGTACCGCGCCCCGGTTGAGTTTCATTGTAGGTGGATTGACACCGATCACTCTGCAAAGATGATGAAGGGAAAAAAAGCACGACTGGGGAAGGGGGGGGGGGGTAATATATAATACCCCGTAGCTTCTTTCATCCAAAGTGTGCCGTTTAAAGGGACTGTACACCGTCCTCCATCGCTTTTCTGTTTTGTACCGCAATGGAAAGCGTACCGTCTGAAGTGTCCAAACTTGCACCGGTTTCTCTGCAAAGCGAGTAGAAATTTTAAAACAGAATTTTTCGATCTGCGTTCCGTCTTCCATTGGCGTGAAACGAGCCCACAACACTGGTTGGTGGACGCGAAAGCACATGTGAACCGAAAGCACATGTGATTTCTGTAGGATTACTTTATTTTCGCTGAACCCTATTTTAATGAATGTAACAGTCATTTACAACGCGCTAACGGCTAAATGAAGCCTTATTATACGATTACAGAGCAGTTGTTCTGCTGTATTCGCAGTCTATACGTTTATTTTAGCACTGCTGCCGCAATCCAAGCCAAGTCGATTCATCAAAAAGAGACAATAAATGCGCGTCTTTAAGGCGCAGCACATGTGAGACATCCTAACAACAATACAACGGCACAGCATAACCAGCGCCGAGAGCCGCATGGCATAGCGCATGAGTTGAAGCAGACGAAATCGAAGACGGCGCCGCAAGCAGTGCCGCCGGGTGCCTTTTTGGAGGCGTGAGAAAAAAAAAGCTAGAAATTACTCTCTGACGCAATCAAAAGGTGCCTCAAGTGCGTAAAATACAATTTCAAGTTATACACGTTTTTTTTAAAGCAAAATGAGTGTACCTGCGAGGATTTCTTATCCTACCAGTAGACTGAACCACATCGTCGTTGGGTGACGCTAGCGGTCATTCTTTGGCGATCTTCAACATCAAATTAAAAATATAATTCCTTTTTTATAGGGCAAAGACATGCTCGTTGCCGCCTATGTGACGAACGATCTTCTCATTTTCGCCACAATCAGAAAAATTTTTCCGAGCGGTAGACAGTCCCTTTAAGTATGATGCCCATGTCCAGTTGTAGACAAGCGCGTAACTTCAAAACACATTTTAAGCACTATGCTATTACGCGTTACCTCGCTGACACCGTCCTCTATAGCAGAGAATTAATGCCCGCGCTTCTTCGTCGGCAGCAAGCAGCCAGTTGTGTAACAGAATGAAAACTGAGGGTGTTTAGCCCATAAGCTCACTTTCTGTCCGTTATCTGACTGCGGCACATGTGAAAGTGAGAGCAGCGCCAGCTTCGTAAAACGAACACTTAGCTTCTTACGTGTTTAAAATACGTAGAGTACTTTTATTCAAGAGTTAGCTTCTTTTCACACAAGAAAAAATTTCAGCTGACAAGCGTGTTTTGCTTGAAGTGAACAATATTTATCGAATGGGAACTGTTGTACTTAAGATCCGAATCACGCACAATATTTTCAGGTCTCTTCGCCATTGATTTCATGCCATTTTTGGTTGGAGCGTCAAATGTCAATAAACTACACCAGGCCTGGGCGACATGGTATCTTGTAGCAGTGAAGATACTTTCAAGGAATCCCAAGGGCTTTGTTCTGCTCGCTGAAGGTACGTATAACTGTTTTCGCAGCGTATATCTAATAGTGGGATTAACTCCGGCACCTTCAGAAGATATGATAGTAAAAAGTTTTCGGCACGCATTATTGATCATTAAAAATACGTTCTCTGCTGAGCAGTGAGGTAAGCGTTAAAAATGATCACGTGGTGCAGCTTCCATTGTACCGAGTTTTTTAACTTGGCTGATGAACACCAAGATGTGCCCATTTACATTTCACCAATTGCTCTAACCATCGCAGAAATCATCTATATTCAGTCTGAGGTGACCACTTCAAAATCCTCCGTAATCTGCTCGTGTAAGTGCACATATGAAAAAATTAAAGAAATTATATTTAGTAATCACAGAAAACTTATTTTTATCAATGAAGCATCCTCATATTATTGATTTGTAGAAAGCTTTATTTACCTATTTTTTGCAGGCGGCCGTATTGACCACGCTCATCACGTCAATCTTGCGCAGCTCGCTTTGCAGGAGACCATGGAATTTGAAGGAGTTGTTAAGAAGGTAGCGACAAGTCTTCCCAAAAATGAGACGCTTATCGTCGTTACGGCAGATCATTCTCACACTTTAAATATTGCTGGTCACCCACCTCGCGGAACAAACATATTGGGTAAGTCTCTCCAGCAACTCTTCAGACAGCTTTTCTGGTGTAGCAAATCATTCGTATTCTTCCTGTCAGTCCTGATGGCAAAGGCCTAATTCAAGGATATACCATCGCCGCAGTCTCTCGTCTAGCGACTTAGCTGCCTATTTGCCTATGCCTTCACTTTATCTCTTCAGTTGATGTCTGGGAGTATAATGTCTCTTGTAGGCACTTACTCTCGCTATTCTACAAACTCAACTCACGCATTCTACATACGCAACGCACATCTTCTAGCACACATATACTAAATTGCTAGCGTCATGGATTTGGGAAAGCTTAAATTGCAAGAATTGTAGTCCCACAGGCCACCGTTGACAAGCTATGTGCGATTGTAACAGCCACAAATGTCATCCGCCTGTCTGCACCCTGTAAATTATTACGAAGCCGAGGTGTAGCGCAATAGACGTCAGACCCTGGAGTTCCCAAGATGTGTGGCGCCACCTGTCGGAGAAGTATTGAGTAGTGCATAGACCGACTCTCTCGCACAGTTTGCTATGGGACCAGGTGCAACTAGCGAGTTCGAAACAACGATTGAGCTTATATCGCCTGTGTTTGCGCATTTAGCACTCAAAGCGAGTGCTGTGAATTGATCTCCGCTAGTCGGACGCGCCACCGAGCCATCGTGAAGTGCTTGCTGGATCACTCGCCTGAACGACGGCGAAAACAGCAGCAGACGAGAGCCCTCCGCACGCTACAAAGAAACTCCGCAAAAGACGCACTGTTGCGTTGTGAATTACCACGGACCTAAAAGGACTGAATAACAACGTTCAGTTTTTACCGATTTCCATAGTTGTCGTACGAAGAAGAAAGGCGAGAGCGCTGGATATGGGCGTGTTGCCAGCGTGTTCGGTAAGCGAAGTACCTGCGTTCTCCACAGCCGGTCGCTATGAGAAAGTGCGATAATGTTGCCCTGCTGTTGTTTTGCGTAGCCCTGGTGCAAAACCGTGGTAACCTTGACTATGAAGCTCAGCAGAGGCTCTCACCGCGGTGCTTGTCGTGTAACACGAAGTCAGCAGCTAGAGGCAGACTGGAGACGCGTGATACGCACACCGCGACGAGTTGGTCGTCACAACACAGCATCGCGGACGTATGTACGTTTTGAAGGCTCAGAGTTCTGGTTCTAACTAGCTGACACCACGTGCGTCATACAAGTAAACCGCAGAATGTTGGTCGTAACCCCCTTTAGGTTTGTTTCGCCCGTGTCCTCCGCGGTTGCCGTAGCTATGTCGGAGGCCACGGTTTTGCCTTTGGTTGTACCCCGCGAAAGTGGACACGCACGTATCCCCATTTGCAGTACATACAAACGGCAGACGACCATCAAGAGGGCATTTGAGGATGCGTAATAAAACACTCCAATGCACAGGAAGCGAGAGATGAATTAAGGGAGAATGCAACTGAAAAGGCGAAAATCGCCGGAGCCATTCGCCCCTGATGAACCGAGTTTTGTACCACTGATCGTAAGATGCATAGCTAAGTAAATTCATCGTGTATGTAGGTACTTTATCGCTGTGGCATACGTATATACCCGATTGTAACGCATTTAGGCTCTAGAGAACGGATGTCGGAGGGCTTGCCTCGAACTCGGTGTCGTGTGATGCTCGCTTGTACTTTCGAGTTGCAGCGCGCGGGAATAACTAAAACTTGTTTTGCATTGTACTCGCAGTTCGCTTCGATCAGCTTCCTTTGTTTCTGAAGCGTGTATTGGCGGAAGAAGCTTTCCAGGTCCTTGATTTTCAGGAAACCGCGCCTCGACACCAACGAAAGAGGAGGCTTATATTGCGGCCTATGCACATTCGCTTGCGGGCGGCTCTCTTTGCACTACCCAGTTAGTGCCAGGGCTACGATGAGGGCGCTGGTGGCGGTGTTTTTCGCAGCGCCGCCTGGGCAGAATCTGACGTCTATATATGTGGAAGGCATTAGTGGATGCAGCATGTGGTTACTGCGAAGAAGCCCATCGAGCTGTCCCACGAGCTGTGCGAAGAGCCTATGTACTTCACCAAAAACCGTTCTCTATATATAGACATCGAAAAGGTTTCCTTGTACTTTGACTAACTCACTAGATATTACTGACTCTCATTGTATTCTTTACTAACTAACGGCGTACTGTTCAGTTGCTTTGTCTAGTCTCTGCACGCAAAACATTCCTCAATATCCCCGACTACGCGGGTTCAGAAAACCCAGACCTAGACAGCCCCATCACGGTTGCTGGAATTGAGGGCTGAAATTAACAGATTCCAAACCAAAACGGCTGCCGGGCCGGACAAAATCAACAATAGAATGCTCAGAAATCATGACGACGGCTCCATTCGTCACCTTGCCACTTATATGCAAGAATGCTGGGACAAGGGAGAGATACCGCAAGCTTGGAAAACTGCGAATATGGTCTTCATTCCGAAACCAGGGAAGAAGCTTAGTCTTGAGCATCTCAGACCCATTTCCATCACGTCTTGTGTTGGAAAATTGATGGAGCACGTCATCCAAACAAGACTGACTAGGTTCATAGAAGACCAAAACCTGTACCCTGATACCATGATAGGCTTCAGATCACACCTATCGACGTGCGATATTATGCTACAGCTGAAGGAGCAGATAATAGACAAAAAGACTGTTGACGCCAAGGTCATTGTGGGGCTGGACGTCTGCAAGGCGTTTGACAACGTCAAACATGAAGCCTTACTCGAGAACCTTAACGCGATAAATGTAGGCGTCAAGACATACAACTACGTAAGAAATTTTCTCTCTAATCGCACAGCCATCATCAGCATGGGAGGACAGTCGCTCGAAAACATTAAAATGGGGAACAAAGGGACGCCACAAGGGTCCGCCCTCTCTCCTACTCTTTTTAATATAGCGATGATCGGCCTTCCTTAAAATTGGACGGACTCGAAGACCTACATCACATTATATACGCGGACGACGTGACGCTGTGGATTAACAAGGGAAGCGACGGACAAATTGAAAGCACACTTCAGAGGGCTATAGATATCATAGAAAAATATCTCGAACGATAGGGTTCAAATGCTCGGCAGAAAAATCAGAGGCGCTTTTTCTACCATCACAACAAAGGAAAAGAAACAATCCCCCTGGAAGGGGTTGTGATATTGCTTTAACAGTGAATGGCAATGCTATACTAACCGTAGACAGTATTAGAATACTAGGGTTGCGCATACAAGCAAATGGCAAAAACACTGAAACTATCCGGAGACTCGAAGCTAGTGCAAACCAGACGTGCCGCCTGCTTAAGCGCATTTCTAATAAATATGCGGGGATGAAGGAAGCCAATCTTTTTGAGGTTGGTTCAAACTTTCATGATAAGCCGTGTACTATACGTTGCCCCTTATCTTAAACTGGGTAGAGCAGAGAAAGATAAAACTGAAGTCATTATAAGAAAAGGCATCAAAACTGCACTAGGGCTTCCCCCGAATACCTCTACGGTAAAACTTCTTGGGCTAGGCGTCTCCAATACTTTGGATGAGCTCATAGAAACCGCCACGATGTCACAGCATCAAAGGCTTTTGAGAAGTAAAACCGGAAGGAAAATCATGGAGCGCTTGGTGTTCGAGCCCACGGAGTGTTCCAGACAGACAGCTAGCATACCTAAATCAACTAGGGACAGACACAAAATTACACCGCTGCCGAAAAACATGCATCCGGTGTTTCAAGAAGGCAGACGCAAAGCAAGAGCTGTAGCCCTACAGGCCAAACTTGAAGGTCGATCCGACGTGCTTTACACGGACGCTGCTGAATACGAAAGAAGGGGAGCATACACAGCGGTGGTGGTTCGCGAGAGTGGGGACGTTGTCTCGTGCTGCACCTTTAAAAACACAATTGCAACTGAGGCAGAGGAACTTGCGATTGCTCTGGCGATAAAACAAAAAGGTACACGAGTGGTTGTCAGCGACTCTAAGTCAACCATTAAGAACTATGACATGGGCAGGATCTCTGCTGCAGCCGCCAAAGTTCTGAGACAAGGACCAGTACCCGCAGAGCAAATCTCACTGATATGGTCCCCGGCCCATCAAGGTCTGAAGGGGAACGAGAAGGCGCACTCGATCGCCCGAGGGCTCACTTTCCGATCGATCGCCGCTGACTCGCCGCCTCCACTCGAGCAACCCCTCTCCACAGGAGACGAACTACGAACGTTCCATGAAATCACCTCGCATTATAAATCCCACCGTAAGATCTTTCCAGAGGCAGCTAAACAGCTGAACAAAAATGAGGAAATAATGTGGCGAAAATTGCAAACCGGGTGTTTCCAAACCCTCACCTGTACAGTAAATGGCACCCGGAAGTGTTTGATTCCCGATGTGCGCACTGTAATAGCACTGCGGGTCTAGTGCACATGGTCTGGACCTGCCCTTGCTACAACGAGCCAAGCAGAAACATAGAATCTTGGGAGGCCTTATTACGCAGCCAAGATGCCAACGAACAACGTAAAGTCATCGGTCTCGCCCTGACCGCCGCCGAGTCCCAAGGGATTCCGGCTGACGGCTAGGGGGATGAACGGGGGCAGAGGCCAAAGCCTCCTCCCCTGTCATTCTCGACGGATGTAAATAAACGTTCTCTCTCTCTCTCTCTCGCACATGCAGTGATGCGAACTTGGGTGATACCAATGACCAATAATTAACAACTGCGTAGTTATTCCACTGATCAACAGCGTTGCTATTCACTATTCATCAGTAAAAACTAAACAAATTATGAAGACTACGCAATTTACGAGATTGTGACCTAATATATGTTTGAGAACGGACAATAAAAGCCCTGTTATCTTAGTAATTCAACATTTTTGCCGGGTGATTTCGATCAACAACTGTACATTCACTCTTATATGAGATATTTATGACATAAACAACTGATCTCTAGACTCATTTTATGGTATATAACACTCCTATTCAGATGTACCAGAAAAAACCTTTCTATGTTTGGCAGTTGTCAAATTCAGTCGTCATAAATTCTCAAAATGGCCTGCCTGTGCCATAAATTTCCAGTAGGCTTTAAACTGATATTTATATTCTTCCTCATTAAAAGGTTTTGGCGGTAAGACAGAGACCGAAACACCTGTCGAATACACAATTCTTTCCTACGGCGTTGGACCAGGAGGATATAGACCACTCGTGAATGTGACAATGCAAAACACAAGTAAGTTGGCTTAATTATGGCATAGATTGCACATAACTAACACAAGAAAATCAGTGTTCGGTGCTTATACCCATACGTTAATTTATATAAAAATATTTTGAGTATTGTAATCAGTGAACTTGATTACTCACCAAGTCAGTCATCCTTGTGAATACATTTCACTCGCAAGATCTCACAATCGCGTTTCACTTATGATTACTTGATAACTCATGTTTCAATTTAAAAACTGTCGCATGCGCGCTTGTACATTATATGCACTAGGAACACATGTTGAAGACTAGGCCATGTGCATGAAATGCGCCTAAATCTTAAGCAGAAATGAGCTATCGTTTTCCAGTTTATTAGTAGGGATGTGCGAATATTCAAACTTTCGAATATTTTTCGAATAGTGTTTGCTATTCGGTTCGACTCGCACCGGAATCTTACTTTTAGAAGCATCCGAACCTCCGGAAAAGAACTATAACAGTTTCATTCGCTAAAAATAAATCACTGTGATTGTAAATGATGCGCATGAATCAGATTCTGCTCGCGAACTTCGACTTATCGGAAAGGCTAATGGCCGTCACCGCATGCTGACACTATTTTATACAAGGTAGCTCGATAAATGCGCTCAGACTAGAAAGACTGCAGTGCAAAAGTGCGAAGCACCACTTAATCCCACCCTTCCTCCCCCCCCTAAAAAAAAACGCTCGCAGAATCCGCCCTCGTAGTAAGCGAGATTTATTCTGCTAGCAGTTTCGTTCAATGATGCTGTTTTCGTGTATTTGAGGTCACGTCTGCAAATGCCTCTACCGCGTGCCGCTTCAAGGGCCATTACGTTCAAAAGCTTGGCCTACACGGAGCGGCTTGAAAACGCCGGATATTTCGAAGTCCGGGTATTTTCCCCTCAGGCCTGCACAATTTTCCTGGCCGACGCTGTTTGCACCACTCACACACACAGGTTTCGGGCGCGCAAAATAGGTGCGACGTAGCTTCCCTCAGCGTGCAAACTTTCCTTTGATGTAAGCTTTCATAATAAAAGGGGCCCACGCCATTCCCATTTCACTGGGAGTAGCTTTGCGGGAAGAGATCGTAGTCAAACCGGTGTCAGCCTGTGTGGACCAGCTTTAAAATGTGTTCCATCGCCATTTTGTGATGGGGATGCTACTACGTCTGCCACTGACGGTAGGTTGCTATTTATGCAGCCTACCGTCAGCGCCTACCGTCAGGCTTCGTTTTGTACTTGACCAACTCGATTCGTTTGCGAAACAGGCTTTCCGAATATTGTCGCGAGAGGAAACGACACACAGGGAACTCGAAGCGACCAGCTGTTTACTTTCGGCCACAACAGCCACCAACTTCTTCGCTCTCTTCTTCTGCCACCACTAGCGCGTGGCATTACCCTCTCCCCAGAAAAAAAAAGACATGAAAACAGACAAAAAAGAGACAATAACAGTGAAAGCGTTGCCAAAAAAAAAGAACGTGTCTGTTGCACAGCACAAGGGCGAGATAAACGAAATGGGAAATAACTGCACAATGGTCATGAAGGCAGGCTCCGCACCACAAAGTGCGTGACTTGCAGTCAACGGGAATGGTACGGCTTCATCCTGGAGACATGAACAACATCCGAGGAGCGTAGCCTACGGGAATGGTGTGATGTGTGTGCTGGGACAACTTCGTAGTTGACTTCACCGAGGCGATGAAGAACTCGGTAGGGTCCAAAGTATCGGCATAACAATTTCTCGGAGCGCCCTCGTTGACGTATGGGGATCCCAACCCAGACTAGGTCGCCAGGCTTATACGTTTAAGTTCTATGATGGGTGTTGTACCGGTGAGCGTCTTGATTTTGCCGCGACAAAATGCGTAAGCGTGCTAGCTTCCGGGCTTCTTCGGCGCGCTGAACAAATACGTCTGTATCCGGGGTAATCGCGTCCGGCGGAGTTGGTTGTAGCATGATGTCAAGCATCGTAGTGACCTCGCGGCCGTAAACCAGACTAAAAGGAGCAAAGCCGGTGGTTTCCTGAAGCGCAGTGTTGTAGGCAAATGTGACATATGGGAGGATTTCGTCCCAGTTCTTGTGATCCTTGGCGACATACATCGAAAGCATATCTGCAATTGTTTTGTTAAGGCGTTCGGTTAACCCGTTGGTCTGCGGGTGGTACGCGGTTGCTGTTCGGTGTGTCGTACCACTCAGCCGCAGGATATCTCGGAGCAATTGTGCGGTAAATGCCGTACCACGATCTGTGATGATAACAGCGGGGGCACCGTGGCGGAGAACGATGTTTTTGACAAAAAAATTAGCCACATAGGAAGCAGTTGCTCGCTGAACGGCTTGGGTTTCGCAGTATCTAGTCAAGTAGTCGGTGGCGACGACAATCCAGCGGTTATCAGCTGAAGATTTCGGAAACGGGCCGAGTAGATCCATCCCGACCTGTGCAAAAGGTGCGTGAGGGGGCTCGTACAGGTTGAAGCAGACCAGCTGGTTTCATCGGTGGATTTTTGCGGCGTTGGCAAGCTGCGCATGTCTTGACGTACTGCCTGATGGTTTTTGTAAGTTTCCGCCAGTAGTATTTCTGCTTGATCCTCGCCAGAGTACGCGCGAAGCCAAGATGTCCGGACGATGGTTCGTCGTGGCATGCTCGCAAAATGTTAATCTTTGTGGAACAGCGCTCACGAGACGACGACGAAGTAAAAGAAGGCACAGGACAGGCGCTGACTCGCAACTAAAGTTTATTAGGAAAGACACGCATACATATAGGTGATCTGCAACAACAAAAAAACAACTAAAAAACACCAAAAGCGAAAAAGACCCAAACAAGTCTCAGGCAAAATGTCGTCGTGGAGAACAGCAGGAACGACTAGGAGGTAAACAGTTTTCGTAGGATGAAAGTTGCGCTTGTAGAGGACGTCGTTGCGTAGACAGAAAGATGACAAGTCACGCGCAAACTGACGTGGGGGTTGTGGGCGTCGTCGCTCAAGGTATTCGATGAGTGGTTGCAGTTCTAAGTCGTCGCGTTGCTGCTGAGCCACGTTCAGGGATGTCAGAATAGAAAGGCAACTGAAATCTTCGTCATTGTCTTCCGCAGCGGTCTCGATGGGTGCGCGGGAAAGACAGTCGGCGTCGGTGTGTTTCTGGCCAGACTTGTAAACTATTGTTATATCGAATTCCTGTAACCGAAGGCTCCATCTTGCGAGACGGCCCGAAGGATCTTTCAGATTCGCCAGCCAGGAGAGAGAGTGGTGGTCACTGACGATTCGGAAGGGGCGTCCGTACAGGTATGGCCTGAATTTCGTAATAGCCCATACGACCGCCAGACATTCTTTTTCAGTCGTTGAGTAGTTTTTCTCAGCAGATGACAACGTGCGGCTAGCGTAGGCAATAACGCGTTCCACGCCATCTTGATATTGCACGAGAATGGCTCCGAGACCAAGGTTGCTAGCATCAGTGCGTACTTCTGTGTCTGCTTCGGTGTCAAAGTGACCAAGGATCGGCGGCGTTTGGAGGCGTTGTTGAAGGTCGCGGAAAGCGTCTGATTGTTCGGGACCCCAAACGAACGCGACGTCGTCCTTGACGAGTTGCTGCAGAGGTTCGGCGATTTTCGAAAAATTTGGCACAAAACGGCGCTAATACGCACAAAGACCCAGAAAGCGGCGTACATCATGCTTTGTCTTCGGGATCGGGAACAAAGCAACTGCTACGGCCTTTTCAGGGTCGGGTCGAACACCGCTACTGCTGACAATGTGGCCAAGGAATTTAAGCTCCTCGTATCCAAAGTGACACTTTTCCGGCTTCAGAGACAGGCCGGCGGTGCCAATGGCCAGGAGAACCGCCTTAAGCCGCTCAATGTGCTGTTCAAACGTCGTGGAAAAAACGACTACGTCGTCTAAATACACTAAACACGAGTGCCACTTGAGGTCACACAAAACTGTGTCCATCATTCGTTGGAATGTGGCTGGAGCGGAGCACAGTCCAAAAAGGAGGACTTTAAATTCGTATAGACCATCAGGTGTTAAAAACGCCGTTTTTTCTCGGTCCCTTTCGTCTACTTGAATCTGCCAATAGCCAGTACGAAGATCCATCGACGAGAAGTAACGGGCGTGATGCAGGCGATCCAAGGAGTCATCGATGCGAGGAAGAGGCTATACGTCTTTTTTCGTGATCTTGTTCAGTTTGCGGTAGTCTACACAGAATCGTAGGGAACCACCTTTCTTCTTAACCAACACGACAGGTGACGCCCAAGGGCTTGTCGATGGTTGAATTACGTCGTCATCGAGCATTTGTTTGACTTGATGACGAATGGCATCCTGTACTTTCTGCGACGCGCGGTAAGCATGTTGGCGCACAGGTTGGACGTTGGGCTCAGTGATGATTCTGTGCTTCGTTAGAGGTGTCTGCCGGACCTTCGATGTAGTAGCGAAACAGTCACTAAAGGTTTTTCTAACTGGCGATTGACGTTGAGGTGACTAGTCACGTCGGCATCGCAGCTTTCCTCTGTCGAGATTGTCGTAACCAAAGGCAAGGCGTCCGACTCATCCAGTGCCTCTAAGTAAGCTATGGTGGTGCGCTTCGCAAAGTGTTTGTATTCGCCACTGAAGTTCGTCACTAAAAGCGTAGTCTGGCCATTTCGGAGCCGAACGAGACTTCGAGCGATGGCGACTTCCCGATCAAGCAATAACGTGAGGTTACCTTCGGCGATGCCCGTACCTTCGGTGATGCCCGTATTTGGCTTTTCCTGTGGGCACACAACAAGGACGAAGATACTACTGCGAGGCGGCAACGTGACGCAGTCATCAACCACGCGTAACGCCACGCCACGATGTTCGTTCTCGACATCCGAATCTGGAGAGACACAGTTAGCGAAAGTGACGAACAAATCACGCAGATTAATTATCGCTCCGTATTCTTGAAGAAAATCCTAGCCCAAAATAACCGGCCGAGAACATTTGGGCAGTACAAGGAATGACGCTACGAAAGCCGACGCACAAATTTCCAGCCTTGCGGTGCACCTTCCTATGGGTGACACGAGGTGTCCTCCAGCGGTGGTCAGTTGTGGGCCGTCCCACGTTGTCAGCACCTTGCGTAGATGGGTAGCCAGCGAAGCACACATGACCGAGTAATCAGCGCCCGTATCGACAAGTGCAGTCACTGGATAACAGTCGACGGAAACGGTAATGGCAGCGGACGCTCTCGTAGCGGTTTCAGAAGAAGGTGTTAGCGGTACGTCGTGAGGGGGTGGCATCGGAGGAGGATATTTGTCGGTTCGCGTGACAGCGGCCTCACCCCCGGAGGTCGCTGCTCTCAGTTTCCCCGGCGTGGACTTGAGCCACTGACACCAGGGGACACAAAGGATGGTCGGATGTGGTTTGGCGATACGGGCCGACGGGGTGATGGCGACCGTGACTGTCGTCGCTGCGGGGCGGGAGACACATGACTGCTTTCTAAGTATTCCTCAATTTCTTGCGGCCGCTCACCGTAGCGTGGACAACGGGCATCCGGGTGGAATACGCGTAGGCCGATTCGCCGGTAGTAGCAGTCGCGGTACATGTGTCCTGCTTCGCCACAGTGGTAGCACAAAGGACGATTGTCAGGAGCATGCCAGACGGTGGACTTCCGCGGGCCAGGACGGAAGTCGGCCTGCAAAGCCGGGCGGTGGGTTGGACTTGGAAAACGTCGAGGGGCCCCAGCAGGTGGATGAAAAAAACGCGTCGTCGGCGGCGTAGAGACCCGCAAGGCATCCACGTAGGAGAGCGTGGGAGGTTCTGGTCGCGATGGTGGTGAAGAAGGAACAAACTGCCTGATTTCGTTCCGAATTATGTCGGTAAGAGCGGTGACACTCGGAGTTGCCGCGGCATGAGACTTCTGGAGTTCTTCGCGGACAACCTGCCGGATGAGTTCTGTAGGGGACTCCCTGCCATCACACCCTGGCACAAGCGAGCACGCTGCGGACATGGCGGTCTGGCGCTCATACTGCGACAACCGCTGCCGAAGCATGCGCTCCATAATTGTTGCCTCACGGATGAACTCCGACGCCGTTGTTGGAAGGTTGCGCACGAGGCCCGCGAAAAGCTGTTCCTTTACGCCTCGCATTAACAGGCGTACTTTCTTTTCCTCCGACATGAGGGGGTCAGCCCGTCGAAACAATCGCGACATGTCTTCTACAAACATGGCGACGCTCTCGTTCGGCATTTGAAGCCGCGAAGAAAGTGCCTGCTCAGCTCTTTCTTTCCGTTCGGGGTTGCTGAAGGCCTCACGAAGCTGCCGGTGGAACTCCTGCCAACTGGTGAATGAAGCTTCGTGGTTCTCGTACCACACTCTTGCCGCGTCTACGAGGGAGATGTAAACATTCTTCAACTTACGGCGATTGTCCCAGTCATTGATGGCAGCGACCCGATCGAAATGGTCCAACCAGTCCTTCCACATCCTCACTGGCATCGCCGTGGAATGGGTTGGGCGTGCGAGGCGTGTTGACGACACAGGGTACGGCAGCGAATGGGTCATGCTCGGTTTGGGTTGCGGTCGTGGCAGACATTTTCCTCGAGGAACTTGCCAGGGGACCGTACTGTGGTGGTAGACCTTGAAGGCGGCGGCTGCTTCGATGGATATCAGCAGACCCTGGTGCACTGGCGTTGGTTGCTTCTGGTTCAGGACCAGCAGGCATAGGACGTCGCAGTACCCAGCTCCTCCACCAGTCTGTCGCGAGAGGAAACGACACACAGGGAACTCGAAGCGACCAGCTGTTTACTTTCGGCCACAACAGCCACCAACTTCTTCGCTCTCTTCTTCTGCCACCACTAGCGCGTGGCAATATTAACGCGCGCGCGCGCGCGCACGCGCACGCGCACGCACGCACGCACGCACGCACACACACACACACACACACACACACACAACACACACACCACACACACACACACACACACACACACACACACACACACACACACACACACACACACACACACCACACATTCATATCTTATTTCTTTGAGCAAGCATAATTTATTTATTAATAATGTAAGCCCTGAAGGCTCATACAGGAATGCGCATACAAACAGTTCTCGCCAAGCGTCTATACAAAGAAGACGCATGAAAACAACAAGAAGACGGGAAGCATTGTGCACAGTAGACACGCTATGTGAGTAAAAAATACAAGAAACAAAGTCAAGTTGTACAATGAGTACGTCATGGAAAACCATGTAATGAAATAAAAACTCACAGGCTCCCTTATGCGATTCGAAAGCGAAAGCCATCTTAGTTTTTTGCGCACAGAGCGCGGTTTTGCATTGCGTCCAAGATCGGAGGCACCTCACCTGGTTTTTCACTGCCTCCGTGATCTGCCCACTTTTGACCAAGCTACGATGTCACGTGATAACGGCATCATATGACGTCACGCCAAAATTTGTGACGTCATCACGTGACGATGATTTTTTGCATCCCTCGTCCCCAACGTCGTGGTACGCTGACGCGGGACGCCGACGGTCCAATTTCGCGTTTGATGAGGCATTTAAGGCTTTCGCCTTAAAAATACGTCCGCCACGGTGGTATAGTGGTGACGAAGCTCGGCTGCTGAACCGAAAGTCACGGGTTCGATCTCGGCCGCGGCGGTCGCATTTAGGTGGAGGCGAAATGCTAGAGGCCCGTGTACTGTGCGATGTCAGTGCAGGTTAAAGAACACCAGATGGTCGAAATTCATGGAGCCCTCCACTACGGCGTGCCTTATAATCATATCATGGTTCTCGCAAGTACAAACCCCAGATATTATTATTAATAAAAGAGAAATAAACGACGCCGTCCATCTGCCGCACAAAGTGTAAAACAGCAATGGGAACACTCAATAATATGTGCGTGCAATTGGGCATGCGAGAAAACCTGCAGATACAGAAAAAGAAACTGCAGATACAAAAAGAAGAAGGAAAAACGCACTGATGCTGCGCGCATGCAAAGTTTTACGGCATACTACTCAACAACGTATTCATCGTTTTGATAAGGACTCAAGGTTCAACTCGAGTGCCGATACAGTAGCGGCTACTGATTGTGAGCAAGAAATGTCAGGAATAATAAAGATAAAGAAGCTTTCGTTTCATTTTAGCAGGCTATTCGCACCATACTGCCCCTCCGCCCTTTATTCTGTGTAGAATATGTATGATGCCATTTATAATAAACGAGTAAATTGTTTGCAAACTTAGCAAAATGAGCCACCTTAATCGCACTTAGGTAGCTTCGCAACACTAAATTGTGTGTGTTCAGATACATATACTGCTGCTGCTGACATGTATACAAATACTTTAAACGATTGTTTGGGTATTTGTAATGCAGAGCTTACGAGAAAATTAAGCAAGGCTTTAGACTTTGTCGTTTCCGGCGTAAGGAAGAGGACTCGTTTTCAACATAACGGAGTCAACGCCGCATGCCTCCAGCGCGCCAGCGCGTAACACATGCACAGGCCGTCAGCTTACATGAATTACATGCTTCCTTAATAAACATTTAGGCAAGAACAGCAATAAAAGCTGCCCAAGCTTCAAAAAAGGTAAGAAAAACAGAAAGCTCACTAGCGTGCACTTATTTCCGGACGTATCCGCGCACCGCAAGCGCTTTTTGTAGCGCGTTTCGCATGCTGCCGAGCTTAGGCGGGATTCGCAATGGCGGCCATCGTAGCAGACGACGCGCCTTTCCTCACCCTCAGCGGAGCGCGCGGGCATCAAGGCACCCTACTCGTAGCTAGAATCACTAGAAAAACTTCAGAGTATCGCATCTGTTTTCCGCGCGCCGCCGCCGACGCGATTGGCTTACTCGCATCACGTGCACCTCTCGCCGCCATATCCCTTCCAAGCGCTTTGGTGCAGGCGCGTTGAATGCAGAGCGCGGCCGGACATTAAGCAGTACCACGGTCCCTAGAAGTACTTCGTCGCTTTTTTAAACGCCTCATGCAGATGCCAGAGGTTACTGGTGAGCTACTCTAGGAATTTCGTATATTTTTGCATTCCGAGTGGGAAACGTTAACGTCAAAGAGCGTCGTTGTACGTGGCTGCATAGTTCGCCGCGGAATGAATTCGCCCCCTCGAAGAACACTCCTTTCTGTAGTGAACTACACAAACTTTGCTGGAAAAGCTCTCATGCGCAACAGGATACTTCACCTTTCTGTTCGCTATGTTCAGCGATATTGAAAACAACATACTACGTACCTTTCTATTTGCTCGGCTGTTTATATGTCGATCTGTTGAACAGATTGTGCATGCATTTCGAGTTATAAGTGTGTCGCGCACGAGAGCGAAATCGAAGATTATTAAAATAATAACTGTTTACTGTATACCTTGAAGGCAATTGTCGCATGATCATTTGCCACTGCGCAAAACTGAAGCGTGGAACTCTGTTGATAAACTTGGTAGAAGGCAATGTTATTAAGCGTATTTTATTTTTAAAAAAATGTTGCTAATGCTGCATTGCGCCGAGCGTACCTTTACAATACTGCTCAGTGTGAGAAATGGTCAAAGCAAAAAAAAACAAAAAAATCGGCTTATCGTCCCACGCATTGAGGGATTCGGTTTCATGCGAGCTCCAGATCTTTATACATACTGTGTTGCAGTAGCATACGCGTTAAAAAGTTTCGGGATGTGCTATTTCTGATCAAAATAACATAAAACACTGCGCCGAGGAAGTTTTAACAAGCGTGCATTACGAAAAAAAAAGTTGAAATTAAAAGCAGTGCAGAAACCGAACCCCAGCTGTTTACGCGCTGGCAACGCAAAAAAAAAAAAAAAACTTTGTCGGAACGCAGCAAAATATTTGCAAATGCACTGCAACGTTGGGAATATCAAGGAGACAAAACATAGGAAATGAAACAACCGAGTAGTGACGTCAATCATTTTCGATAGCCTATTTCCTACCTATCTGTTAGAAAATGACAACGTATTCGCAAAATAAGATGCACCTTGCCTACCGCACGCCGATTCGCCCGTGCGCTCGGCTGCTGGCGTTCCGAACCGAGACGAATACTTCACGCACAACTTCCACTTACCGTACACACACCACTTCTATTGCAGATAACACCCAGCTGAACAGCAAGCATGGTGTGCAAGTAAGGTATGCGTCAGCGATAAGTCGAAGGACGCAATGCTGATCGAATGTTCGCGATGTTCGATAATCTTCTCGAATGCGTTATGAAGTGAACCTGAACACCGACTGCAAAGCTAGCGCAAACAGTCAACATTCACCAAGTGTCGAAGTAAATGGAATCTCGCACGGTCATTACGCTAATGCAACTATACAGCTCCTGACCTTGCGAACACACCGGCCGTGAAACGAAAAGAGACCGATGAAGCCACGAAGAGAGTTCGCGAGCACATGGCAACATTCGCCGCACGTTTCATTAGCTACACCGCTTACCGCGCAGTCGATTCATGACTGTCGATGACTAGAAATCACTTCTGATATCCTTTTGAAGAAAACACACACACACACATATTGAAGTTACGCCGAGCGTAACACGGCATCGACGCGAAACGATCGGTCACTTCTCAACACACGCTACCAACGCGCCGGACGGCCCGGAAGAGAAATGGCCGCCGCCGCCCAATGTTGCCCGCGTGCAGCCTACCTTTGCGGTACTCTGAAGTTTTCCAGTGATTCTACTCGTAGTCGTAGCGCAGCGCCAGCTAGGGGAAAGGGATTCGTCTC
Source organism: Rhipicephalus sanguineus (assembly GCF_013339695.2). Classification (NCBI taxonomy): domain Eukaryota; kingdom Metazoa; phylum Arthropoda; class Arachnida; order Ixodida; family Ixodidae; genus Rhipicephalus; species Rhipicephalus sanguineus. The sequence continues at coordinate 37,244,149 of NC_051182.1, read as the reverse complement.
GCCGGTTCGTCTGCGGAATCGGTTGGTTCCACATTGATTTCTTGAATTCTACCGATCTGCGTGGCTGTTAGGCTGTCGCGACCGCGACGGCGTTCTCGGTGGAGAGGGTAGGGGTTCACCCCGGGTAGAGTGACCTAGAATAGGGGGAGTGTCCAAAGCGCCGCGGGAATACATGGGAGGTGCGAGGGCCTTTTGCGGTGAACTTCCGCGCCGCGGCGCTGCCGTGCTGGACCCGTGGGCTTTCTCCGCAGCGAAAGCCGCGTAAAAGCGGCGAGCGTCTGCTACGCGCGTGATATTTTGGCCACTATTAGCTAAAATTTCGGAGATTTGGGCAATATTTAACACGGCGTCACTGCAACTTAATAGTTCAGCGACTCATCACACAGAGAACGCGTTTGTTAGTTTGTGTGTTGTGAAATGGGGGGGATTTTGTATATATTCTTTCAGCTGGTTTGTCACCGCATTGGTCCACACTTGCGTGGCTCTTTGAGCAACGCCTCCTGCGCGCACTTCATCGTGAGAAAAGGCGCTTAACTTACTTTCGTGTGGAATGACGAACGTAAACTTGCTGCAGGAGAGAATAAACTGGAGATAACCAGGAAAACGTAGCACATATATGCCCGTAGTAACTATAGCTCATGCATGCTAACGCGTTTGCACCCTTATCCTATCTTTGATTTCGTGCATTCGATTTGTTTTACAAGGCTGCCTCCGGCGCTCTGCTGTTTCAAGCCATTTCATGCGAAGCCGAATGTGTCAGTCGGCGTGGCCCCCGCGGTACCAAAAGTAAAAAATTATTCGCGTAACTCGCGTCTCGTTCACTTGGTATACACGAAAATTGGCACGGAGGGGCACGAATGTACATATGCCCAACACGACCGATAGGTCATGGCATCACTAACCTGACATGCTTGCCGTTTGCATAACGACTAACAATAATAATATGGTGTGTGGCGCGCAAACCCGCTTTCTGTAGCCAGAAATAATTCTGACGATATACGTGTGGTCTGACGATTTGTTTCTGTCAGGTTATAAAAACGCTGTGGTAACCAATATCGATCTGAACATGTAAGGCTTACCCATAGATTTTGAAGAACTGACCGCGTATGTAAAATGTATGCGAAAAAATTACATAAAAAAAAAACATGGTCCCTTATGCATTCGCCTGAGATGACCCGAAAACGAAAGCCATCTTTTTCGTCAGTCGATGCATTGATCCTCCCTTGCCCCTCTCCGAAAGCTTTCTGCACATAACGTGGTTTCGCACTGCCGACAGGATTGAAGGCGTTGCAAGCTTTCAGCACCTCACCTGCTTTTACATTGCCTCCGCGATCGTCCCCCGATCACGGAGGCAATGCAAAGCGGCGATGACTTGTGGTGGCGCCATCATATGACGTCATGTTGAATGACATCATAGTGACGTCACAAGTTATGTCGACGTCATCGCGTGATGATTTTGTGCATCACTCGTGTTGGCTACGCGGGATGCCGACGGTCAATTTTCGTATTTGATGAGGCATCTAAGGCTTGAGCCTTAAAAAAAAGACAAACCAAAGAAAATGAAACGATAACAGTGCAACATCGTGTATGCCTCACTTCATGTTACGAGCGATCGCCCGAAAACAAACGTGATTCTCAGTTCAGAGCAGCTGATTTCACGCGTCTGCGAGACAAAAGAGGTTTGCTTTGACCAGACATGCTGTTTAAGTACTCCAGAGCTTCAGCACGAAATTGTCGTGGACGCTATATTGAGCTCATCAGAAAAAAAACGGGAAATGGCGGTCGGGTGTCCTGTTGACGCGCACGAAATTGCCACGAAAACATTTTATGTAATGTAACTACTCGTCCGCATCTTTTTGTAAAGTCTCTGAACCGGGCGAACGCTAACCTCCGAGTACCGTGAAAACATCTGAAGTTGAGAATGAGTTGTTTGAAACTGTTTTCATTTCGCATGGCTTGAAGCAATGCATGCATCTCGCACGAACGTTCCATACTAACGTTCAGCGATCCAATGCATATATATTGTTTCAAGAAATGTGTCCAACATTCTCAAAAAATCAGGAAAATGCGATACTTGCTCGGGGCTTTCAGAATTGCTTTTTCTGTAGCGGCAGGAATCTTAAGGTAGTTAAAGACATCATTTTAGGACAGTAATTAAGAAAGGTACATTAATTAACTTTTTAATTAGTTGAGTTAGGTGATTGTGTCAAATAGGAGAATTGAAGTTCTTCATGCGAGGAAGCCATCCGAGCTTTGAGATTTCGAAAAAGCGTCCTCTAGTAATTGTTGTGGCGTAATGAAATTCAACGAAATGCAACGCTTCAACAGCGAAAGCCATCGAATTCGGTTGAATTTCATTACTTCCTAATTATTACTTGAGGCCGCTTTTTCGAAATCTCAATGTTGGGATGGGTTTCTGGCACGAAGAACTTCAATTCTCCAATTTGACAAAGTCACCTAACTCCACTAGTTAAAAACTTAATTTAACTTTCTTAATTACTGTCTCAAGTCATGTCTCTAACCATCTTAAGATGCCTAGCGCTACAGAAAAACCAATTCTGAAGGCAGCAATCAAATATCATATATTCCTGATTTTTTGCGAAGGTTGGACACATTTCTTGAAACACCCTGTATATATTATCGCATGTTGCGTTTTTTCAAGCGAGGTACATAAGGGATCTCTGCATTTGAACAATTTTCTGAAGTGATTGAGATATTACACTTCTATTTGTCAATTTCTTACCATTTTTCGGTTCAGGCAGCTTGTACAGCAAGAATGGGGGCATTTGTAACTTTGTTTCATGACATCTGGATATTTGTAAAGCATTTTCTATATTAAGCCTTTTATGCAAAAGCTTGTGGAATAAGGTTAGTTTACCTGGCATTGCTTTTTTTTTTTTCAAATGTTTGCGCACGGTGATCCTTGTTGTACGCTACCTCAGAAGCAAAAATAAGCCAACAGCATTGCGGTCGTATGGCCGTCTCTACTCTTCTTTTTCCTTTTTTTGTTTCCCTTGCGTCTTTCCGGTGTTCTCCGTCCATAATAAAGAGCTAGCGGAGGCTAATGAATTGTTGAATAAAGCGGCGTGCATATCGCTAGCACACCAGTGGCGACTAGGAGTAAAAAGCTCGTACTGTGAAGCGGTCACTGCGCGCAAGTATTCAGCTGACTGCGCGTGCAATTTACTTTTTTTATTACTCTTAATTCGTGCATGCGTGATGCTGGCCGATTACTCGTGCGAATAAGGTTTTTTTTCGTTATTTGCTTGTGCGTGTCCGTTTTTGCGCGTTTTACACACGCACAATGTCTCGAACTTTGTGACCGGAACTAAACCACGCTGATACCGCTTGACACATGATTTTTTGCATTCTGTTGTAGCCCGAGCCACTACCACAACGCTTAAAGATGGATAAGCTCCATTCCGCACCGCATTATAAAAGTTAAGTAGACTTCAAGTGCCCTGTGGGAACCGCGGCGCAAAAAACTACAGCGCGTAGCAGAACGCCCTGGCTTTCCGCGCGCTTCCCGAGCGCGGAAAGCCCACGGGTCCGGCGCAGCAGCGGCGCGCCGCGGGAGTTCACGGAAAAAGGCCCACGCGGGAGCCGGCGCTTTGGACACTCCCCTATTCTAGGTCACTCTACCCGGGGCCCCTTTTGATGCTGTGTCCTACATT
>NC_051182.1:37204271-37240375 GCF_013339695.2 Rhipicephalus sanguineus | reverse complement strand
CGTGTCTGCACCACTCTTCCTAAGACGCAGAACTTGCTATTTTATGTGTTCAGATTGGTGGCAACGTAGCCTCTTACGCGGGGACCAACATATGGAACCTCGGTGCATTTACAGCTCCTTATTTTTTCACTTGATATAATGAACTAAGGCGCAGGCTTGGAAATACGATCAATCTTTCTGAACACGAAGGCTGAGCTATCTGAGGCGCATCGCGTATTTAACTAAATTGTTCACTATCCTATCTGGCGCCTACTGAGAGCTCAAAACATGTGAAGCGCTATGCTTGTGTTTCGCAGTGTTGTTTAAAGGTATTTTATACGTTATGTCGCGCAGGAAAATTATTATTGCTATTTGGACAGTTATCTAGCTTATCATATCTGTAACGGAAGTAGGTGAAATAATTAGGAGAATTGCACCTCTATGTTATGTTCGTGTGCGGAAGTCGTGCCGTATTCGTGCAGTTTGTCGATTTCATTGATTTGTCGTACTTGTTCGTATGCTCGAAGGAAGCAATTTCGTATAGACAACGTCAATTTTCCGTACAGGCTCACTTTGAACAATGCTGTTTTGAACAAAAGCGGGCAGATGGATGGCAGAAGCTGACGCCAAATGCTGTACCAACGCTTTTTCCATTGAAAGGTAGGCACTCTCACCGTGTGCAGTGGTCTAATTCTGTATGAGGGCTCACCTGCGTTACCAAAGTAATGGCGGGCGCTCGAAAAACACATAATGACATGATATGTAATCATAATATATATATATATATATATATATATATATATATATATATATATATATATATATAGACGCAATATAATGAGAACTAACCGACAATAACGCCAAGGAAATTATAGGGGGTGTTATCTGTAGGTATTTAGATATAAATGTGAAGAAAGAAAGTGGACGAAAAGATAACTTGCCGCCGGCAGGGACCGAACCTGCGACCTTCGAAAACGCGTCCGATGCTCTACCACTGAGCTACGGCGGCGGTCATCCTCCCGTCCACTTATGGGGATATATGTGCATTTAAACCTTGGAGTGTCAGTCAGCGCCAATCGCAGCCGTGGCGGTGAGTGTGGAACACTCTTTTGTGCCTTTCTGGCGTCACGTAGACGTGATTTTTACGAGTTGGCAGGACCAATAATCCCTCGCATACTACCTGAAGCATCAATGTCTGCCAGAACGAGACCCTTGCTAGGAATGAATATATATTATATATATATATATATATATATATATATCTTATATAATTATCTATATATATATATATATATATATATATATATATATATATATATATTATATATATATAATATATATATATGTATATATATATATATAAACACACACAAAAAGCTAACATTTTCATGGCACTGCTACTGAGACCAGAGCCGTACAACATACTAATAGTTATGCCACCTCCATGATATTGTGATATATTTTACCATTGTCTTCTCTCCGTTCCAATCTGTTGTCCCTTTATTTATTATTATTATTATTGTAGTTGTTGTTGTTGTAATATTATTTCTTTTTTATTTTTATCTATATTTTTTTAACGATCACTGTTTCTACGCGTCCTCCCTCATACTTGCGTCACTTTTTCCGCAAATGGTCTTTACCCAGAAAACTTCCAACACTCCACATTTCATCCTTACGCACTTATATTTCTACGTACACGTGCGAGCTGCACATGTGAACCGCGTGCCACCTACAGACCAGCCGCGAGCAAGGAACTTTTAGACTACAATTTACAGCGTTAAGCTTTCTCAGAAACGCAACTATAACGACCTACTCAGGCTGAAAAGCATGGCTGCTGTCATTTTCTCCCCCTGCATTTTTTATCGTATTCTTCGCACTCTCTCTCCTTCTCTCTCTTCATCATTCTGAATCCCTAAAACCTAGCGTTTTCCCTGAACCTAGTGCTTGATGTCACAATTAGTTTGTACATTTTTCTGCATCCAGTTGCTCCGAGGAAGCGAAAGCCACCGAGGGAAAGAGCACTGCATGTGCCCAGGTTAAACCACAAAGAGGTGAGCGACCCTGCCGATGTACCTCACGCCGCATCAGACGTAGTGGAAATGCTACCTGAGTCATGTGAAGTGGTATCACAAGAAACGTCAACGGACAACATCGAAGTCAATAGCCCAGGTGTCGAAGCTTTGAACGTCAGAATAGCAAACTCGACTGATGAAACTCCCACAGTTAGTGAGACACAAAGAGACTATGCTCAGCTGAAAAAGCAGTTGCCAGACATAGAAAGAAAATACGCCACGCTTCGAGAACATCACAGCATCACTAAGAACACAATCCAGAACTTCAGAAAGCAAGTCCATAAGCTTGAAAGTAAGGCTGAGAATTTCTAAAGAATATACGCTTCTTGAATGCAGATCAGGTTTGTGCTCTTTCTAAAAACAGTACCAGGGTCACACTTGGTCTGTGGAGACAGCTAAACAAGGTTTGCAAATTAAATTCGCTTGCGGAACGACCGGGTACGAGACCCTGAGGAAGTTGGGTCACCCCCTCCCATCTAGCAGGACGTTGGCGCGGAGGATGCAGGGATTGAAATCCTTCCAGGAATTCTTCGAGAAGTTTTTGATGTTATGAAGTGCAAGGCCGAAACCATGGAAAACGTGGAGAAAGACTGCGTGCTGTTTCTTGACGAAATGGAAATAGCTACAGCCTTTGAATTGGACCGAGCTCAAGACATTCTCCTTGGAGGTATCACACTTCATTCAAAGCCAGAGGAACCCGCTAATCACGATTTGGAGTTCATGTTGGGTGGAATTAATCAGCGGTGGAAGCAGGTGATCGGATATAAATTTACTGCACGATCCGTGGATGGTGCCTTGCTCAAAGACTATGTGCTCGACATTGTCCAGCGTTGTAGCCAGATTTCTCTCAGAGTCCGAGCAGTCACATGTGACATGGGCTCAGCAAATCGAGCAATGTGGCGAGAGTTTGGGTTTTCAAGCCACAGAAATTCCACTACAGTCTGCTCAGTACAGCATCCATGTTTGGACGGCAAAGAGCTTTTTTTACTTCTGACGCAGCCCATGTGTTAAAGAACCTGAGAGGGCAACTTTTAAGCTCCAAAGTCTTCACATTGAGTGATGTCACCGTGCGCGACAACAAGCTCCCGTCACAATACGTGAAACTAGAGCACGTCCAGGCGGTAGTGGACTACGACGCAGAGAGAGAGCTTAAGGTCGCACCTGCCCTGTCCGAGGTTCATGTGAGCTGCGGTCACTTCACAAAAATGAAGGTTGGAGTAGCTGTCCAATTTTCAGAGAAGCCGCACCAGCTGTTAGATTTCTGGTAAAGGAAGGGCTGCTTGACCCAGCTGCCGAAACGACAGCGTGGTTCATGGACTTAGTGTCGAAGTGGTACGCTTTGATGTCGTCACGCCATCCCACTTTAGCTCTAAGTCACCGAAATATGGACAAGTATTCTGCTGCTCTGAACACCCTGCGCCTTGCAGCAGAGACAATCAAAGGAATGAAGTTGGGCGCCACAGCTCAGTGGAAACCATTCCAAGCCGGGCTTCTCATTTCCACGACAGTTGTTCTTCGCCTTCAAGAAGTCCTTCTGGGCAATGAAGGCTACGAGTTTTTCCTAACGAGCAGGTTACTTCAAGACTGCCTCGAAAATCTGTTTTCTGTTGTGCGCCTAATAAAGCCAGTGCCAACAACATATGATTTGAAATGTGCTCTGAGGCTTGTGAGCGTGAGCCAATTTCTACATACACCGCGGACAAGAAGCTATGAGCTTGATGATCGAGACTACCTCGTCGAACTCCTTTCTCATGCGAAGAAGCAACACTCAGAAAATTTGTATGAAGAAATAGACGACACCGAGATTTTGTTCGTTGAGGAGCTGACGGCAACGGAATGCTGCATTTTGCACTATCTTGGAGGCTACATCCTCAAAAGCGTTTTGAAGTCCGTATCCTGTTCCCAGTGAAGGATGCCCTTCTTGGTGCTGCCAGCAATGAATATGCTTCTTTGACAGTTCTCAAGGAATATGTGAGTGATGGACGAAACTTGATTTATCCGAGCAGGGAAGTGATCCGCACTCTGAAAAACTATGAGGAGCACTTCATGGGCTTTATTGCGTGGTGTACAAACAATGTACACACGATGAGGTTGCCACTACGCTCTCTGACAGAATACCTTGCGAAGGTAGACCGGCCATGCCTGAGTACTTGCGCAGAACATAAGAAATAGGCAAGATGCTGGTAGCCACCTACACAAGACTCAGGCTCCGCATACATTTACGTCAGAAACCATCCACACATGCCGGAGGTCACGGAAGCAAAACTTGTGCTGGTGTTAGTCTACCTTAACAGCAAGGCCTTTTGTATCCTATATGCACATACGCATGAGAAAAAAAACTCGACGGAATAAAGCACAGAGTTCATAATCATCTTGACCATAATATATTTTGCGTAACGGTATTAAATGATTGTACTCCATCGCGTGTCTTTGTTTTGATTACCTAGTGCATGACACAGTTTGCCACCATGTAATCGTGTAGGCGGCGCGTAATAGTGACAATGGTAGTAAGGATGCCGGGCATTCGTACTTATATACACAGCAGCTATCTACTTTAGCATATTTCTCTTACTTTCTGCTATGTCCATATGTGAGCGCGACGACAGAAAGCTCGCGGCGACGGTGCAACTACGAAGACGAGCAGTTGCCCGCCGTTGTCAACTTTTATTATAACAGAAAGAATATTAATTCTTTCTAATTCTATTCTAATTCATTCTAATTCATTCTAATTCTAGAATGTTATCATTAGCAGAAAGAAATTAACAGAAAGAATATACCTTCGCTAATCCTCTCGAACTAGCGGACGCGTCACTGAATGTTCACTCTCGCTTATCATCTACTCTGACAAAGGAATGAATATCGAAGCTAAAGTAGAATGCAAGCGCCTACTGCAAGCAGGACCCACCGCTATCGAGGCGCTCCCCGCGATCGGCGGATGCAAGAAAATGGCGGTTGCGCTAGCAGACGACGCGGTTGTCCTCACCCTAGGATGGCGCTCGCTTCGAGGCATCCTATTCTGCAGCGTAGCAGGCGTCCATCACGGGCCGCTTTTCTTGCTATCGCATTCATTGCTTCGCCCTTGCGGCGAAACTGTCTCTTTTTTTGACGTTATATACAGCAGTATTACTAAAAGATGTGGCAAACAGTTCTATGACTTACAGTATTTCCTGCGAAAAGGCCTCCGCTGGAATCCTGCCCTGACGTGCTATGCAGTGAAGGCCAGGCAAAGGAACACTTAAGTGTTCCTTTGCCTGGCCTTCACTGCATAGCCACAAAGTCGTACCACAAGGTCGTACCAATTGGTACGACCTTGTGGTTGTTCAGTTAGAAAATTTCTTTCTCGCTTAAAACAAAAACTACTCTTCAAACTTCCTGTACATCATACCCACAAAGCATACTACACAAAGATTCGAAAGTAATATTTTTACTTGAACTGCAACATTGTCAAATCGAAGCCACAATATGGGTCAAAATGTTCTTTTTCCCAACTTTGTCGCAACACTGTGGCAACGTTTCTTCTTCTTTCGATCCCACAGTATTTTTATCACTTACTATAGGAACCTGCAAATCCCTCAATGTGAATATATTACTCGCAGAGTGCTCTTTCTAAGAAACGCTAAACATGCAGCATCTTGTGACTTATTCTTCAGGCCAAAAATAATTAAAGTTGAAACAAAAATGAATAAACTATCATAGTCATGAAAGAGCAGTGCCTTGAAATTAGGAACAAAGTAGTTTCATAGTAATGGCTCAAACCAGCAATTTGATATAAATTATCGTGTACGACACAGTTTCACTTCCGTGCCCCAAGTTCGAAGCGCCCTCTAGGCAACACAAATTTTTTCTCCGCCATTTAACGCATCCATAATTATGTCTGACATTCACACAAACCAACCCAATTTATATCAGCATGATCGGAGATGGTCGAAAATTTGCCTGGTACACTTGATATGGAATGACACATACATATATATATATTGATGTTCTTACCATTCACCGTCGACCGTATTGGGTGTCACTGTCAGAGCGCAAGATTATTCAAGACGAAGTTAACAAGATGTTAGGTAAAGGCATTATTGAGCCCTCATCAAGCCCTTCGACGTCACCCGTCGTCCTGGTTAAAAAGAAAGACAACACGTGGCGTTTCTGCATCGATTACCGGCATCTAAATGAATTACGAAAAAGGACGTGTATCCTTTGCCCCGCATTGATGACGCGCTCGATTGTCTCCCCGGCGCACGCTACTTTTCATCCGTAGACCTTCGCTCCGGTTATTCGCAGATTGCCGTGGACGAGAAAGACTAAGAAAATACCGCCTTCGCGACTCCCAATGGCCTGTACCAATTCAAGGTTATGTCCTTCGGTCTATGCAGAGCCTCAGCCTCTTTCGAGCGTATGATGGACTCTCTGCTACAAGGGTTCAAAGGGACAACATGGATGTGTTACCTAGACGACGTCCTCGTATTTTTACCAACATTTCATACCCTCCTTGAGCGCCTGTCGGCTATTCTTGACTTCTTCCGCAATGCTGGCCTCCAGTTGAACTCGTCGAAGTGTCACTTTGGCCGCCGTCAGATTAGTGTTGGGCCAGCTCGTTGACGCTTCTGGTGTGCGACCGGACCATGAGAAAATTCGAGCCGTCACCATTTTCCCAGCACCCCAATCCGCCAAAGATGCCCGCAGTTTTGTGGGACTCTGTTCCTACATCAGGCGGTTCGTGAAAGACTGCAGCCATAGCTCGACCACTTACTGATCTTCTGAAGAAAGACGTCCCATTTTCGTGGGGGTCCACTCAAGCTGCCACTTTTTCTCACCTCACCACAATTTCGACGTCGCCACTTATATTAACCCACTTTGACCCATCCGCCCCGACTGAGGTCCGAACTGATGCCAGTGGTCACGGGATTGGAGCTGTCCTTGCCCAACGCCTACAGGGACACGACCGCGTTATCGCCTACGCTAGCCGCCTCCTTACACCTGCAGAGCGCAACTATTCCATTACAGAGCGAGAAAGTCTCGCTCTTGTCTGGGCGGTCTCCAAGTTCTGTCCATATTTATATGGCACGCACTTCTCCGTATTTGCTGACCACCACGTGCTCTGCTGGCATTCTTTATTAAGGGATCTTACAGGTCGACTTGGTCGCTGAGCTCTGCGACTGCAAGGAAACCCTAACCGACATGCTTTCAAAATATGTTTCCACAGACGATTCCGACTGGGATCTTGTTTAGTCATAAAATAGTTTCGTTTTTCGTACTCACTATGCCGGTTTGTTGAATAATGATAATAATTATTTGGATTTTACCGGCCTAAATTCACACTGATTACGAAAAAGGCCGCACTTACGGACGCCGGATTAATTTAGGCCACTCGAGTTTCTTGAACGTGCACTTAAATCGAAGCACGAGGGAGTTTTTGCACTTCACCCCAATCGAAGTGCGGCCCCAGTGACTGAGAACTGAACCCGCATTCTTGAGGTTAGCAGCGCAACATGCAGCATGGTAATATACGACGGCAGCAAACTATGGCGAATTGCAGCATATGTCTACCATATTTCCCCAAATTAATGTGGCCCCAATCACTAGAAACAAGTTCTGAAAAGACATCTGGTATTCATGTTGCGACAACGCTGGCTCAGATGCACTCACTACTGACCTTGACAGTGGAGTCCACTCCAACAGTACCAATATTGGCCTTAACTCCACACAGGTAGGCTGTAGCAGAGTTTGCTGAATCAGAGGTCTGCGCATCCAGACCATAGGTCTTTGACAGTGACACGTACGGAAATTCTTCCCATGAAAGCACAGTCTCCTCGCCACTTTGATTCTTAAATTGACCCTTGTAAATTCTAGCAGCGGTCACCGTGCTGACGCCCATTCCATCTCCGAGGAAGAGAATCACGAACTTGGCACGATTCCTAATCTCTTCTCTCGCCAAAGTCTTCTCAATCTGAGACTTTCCCAACTGGCTCCAATACGTTCTGTTTGCTGGAACAAACGAGAAACAGTATCAGTGATGTAATATATCATCAGGCTGCGAGAAACGCATCAGCTAGGCATGACGCGTTTAGGTAATAACAATACGATGTGGTGCATCTGTAGCTTCACGGGCAACCGGAGTAGGGGAACAGTCGCTCTGAATTCTGACAATGAGTAAGGGATGAAGACGTGGACAGACGTCAGTATTCGTACTACTTTTGTGTACAGCAAATTTATTGTACCGCGGTGGCTTATGGCTCTATTATTCGCGCCCAAATAAAACATATCAAAGGAGTTTTCTTCCCAACGACAATGTTCCATTGAATTCGCTGTGACTGGCAGCACTTGATTCAGGCACGTTTGGTACTATATTAGAAACTCTTATTTTTATTGTGTAATACATACTTATCTCAATGTTTCCCTATATTTATTATTTTGGGACGGTAAACCTGTGATATTATTATTATTATTATATTTACTAAGTGCGTCATATTTTCATGTTTCCCGTGTATCGTACGTTACCTTGGATGTTTGTAGACATGAGGCTAAAGTTCACTTTAGTTCGCTTAACACATTTTAATAATTTCGTAGTAGTATGCTCCGCAAACCTGGTCTAGCGTATTAAATATTGTCAGCCCTGCTTAAGCAAAATGAATGGCCCACCGTATTTAAATGTTCCATTGTGTCAAATACCAAGCGCACTATGTAAGAAGCTAAAAAGATGTACTCTAATATTACGTACCAATCCGACGATGCCATTATTGAGCATACAGTAGTAGGGACAGATGAGCAGTATCAGGAGTAATTTACACCACTTTGAATTATTTAACGCACACCTAAGCCTACGTACAAGGGTACTTTGCAACCTCACGCTTATCAGAATGTGGCTGCCGCAACGGGGAATCAAACTCGCTTACTGAAGCTTAGCAGCACGACACTTCAGCTGCTAAGACACCGTGTCGGGGCTCCATAAAGGGGGGACATGGGTCTTCGAGGGCTGAAAATCGTGAACAAAACGGCCTTTTAAAAGCAAAGCTGTGTAGCAAATCGCTCCTTGCGAGTCGATCACAGAAAACTATCATTGTCCTAACGGGTGTGTGCCGTTGCGCGGCTACATGGGAACGAGTACAGAAAGACAGAGAGAAAGAAAGGGCGAAACAGAGAGACGGAAAGAAAGAGAAAAATTCTTGCCGAAAAAAACATTCTTCACGAGGCGGGATTCGAACCCGCGTACCCTCATCCGAATGCGAGCGTCCTAGCCACTCGGCTAACCAGGCACGCTAGCAGAGCATTGCATAACCTGGTACAGTATAGTGTAGCAAGGCTTGTGGGAAAGGGAAGTGAGAGGCACGGGCAACTAATCACGTTAACATATGTAATATAGAGTGTTAGACGAGTAAAATAACACCAGGCGTCACAAAATTTGAAATATGTAAAGTGTCCGTCATTTAAAGCTTCCTACCCATTACAATGGGCCTAGCCGTATTTCTTCAGCATCATCAGCTACAGCATCAACAGAGCGCACACATGGCCTTACATGCGCGTAGTGGGTACCTCATTTCCCTCGCAAAATGATGAATACTGGCATAGTTGGTACTTCCCTACTGCGCAAACTTCTGATGATTTAGCGCTTAGTGGATACATTGCTACGAATTTCGCAGTAGTCGCCCCAAAACAGTTTTCAACGGGCTCTAGAAATGCCCCTTCTGCAGCTTTCGTTGTGACTGCACTGACTTCCGTGCAGGCCTAGAATGATTAATTTTTTTTCTGAGAACACAGCTTTTGGCCAACTTTGCTTGTTTGCTGAATGAATATATTTGGACCTGGATTGTAGAGATATAATTTATTTTGCTCAATAAGCATAAATAGGCAATGTTGGCAACGCTCAAATTTGGCTTGTCACTTGTGGCACCAATTGTTTGTTTTATTTTAAATGTCCTTCCTTACTCATGAGCAAGCACAGAGCTTCAATGTGCTGCAAGTTAAAAATTACCTGCTCCGTTTCAAACTGCTTGCAACGTGGCACTATTCTAGCATCCATTTGATTGTTAAGAAGAGCGTCGTGTTTAGCAGATATATTTTTATTGTTTCAGCCAACAATTCAATGCGATTACCTATTATCTCGTCCACTACTTGACTTACTTTATACATAATTGAAGGTCAGAATCAGTTAAAAAAGCTGAGCAAGTCTGTGCAGTTTCGTCTAACTTGGTCAATAAATAATAGCGTTATCTTTAAGACCCATAAAGGGCCCAGCAAGCATTTTATTCGGTAGAAATCCCAGCAGTTATGCAGGCGCTATGGATTGAGGCTGTACGCGAACCATGTATAAAAATACTGGAAGAAATCTACAGCGGCTGCAGAGCCACCATAGTCCCCTATAAAGAAAGGGTTAGAGTTCCGATAAAGAAGAGTCTGCTTATTGAATACATTAAACACTCTACCTAGTTTGAAAAACTCGTACCCCGCCACGGTGGTCTAGTGGTTATGGCGCTCGACTGCTGACCCGAAGGTCGCGGGATCGAATCCCGGCCGCGGCGGCTGCATTTTCGATGGAGGCGAAAATGTTAGAGGCCGGTGTACTTAGATTTAGGTGCACGTTAAAGAACCCCAGGTGGTCAAAATTTCCGGAGCCCTCCACTACGGCGTCTCTCATAATCATATAGTGGTTTTGGGACGTTAAACCCTAGGTATTATTATATTATTGAAAAACTCGTGAACAGGGGTGTCGCTGCTCTGCTGTGCACACTTGAAAAAAAGGTAGTAAAAATTTAGCAACTGTACCAATTACAAACCCCGGCTCCAACGTCAACCCTTGTTACCGAATATTTCATCTCTTCAAGCTTTCAACTTCCCATGAATTCCGCCTTTTTAGGTTAGCTTGATGATTAAAAATATGAATAACTTCAGTTCTTAACTTTTTTTATTTGCAGCGTGCAGTTAGTATTCTTAACCACAAACACTCGCATTATATATTGAACATTGATACGCGTATACCCAAAAGTAAAATACCTAATGCATTGGCGAACAATTTATCACGATTAGAAAAACTTACCTTCGCTTTCGTTGTTCGGTACTGGAAACGGATCGCAGGCAGCGCGCACAATAGATCCAATAATAATCAGTAACACGCAAGACATTGTCTACAATCAATAGCTCCTGTCTTTGAGCGAAAACATCAAATCCGCATCGCTATGTGAGTGATGCAGCTGGTAAGTTATTATATTTACAAGAGACGCTTGCATTAGTCCGTGAGAGAGATGATTATCGTACTCTAGTGAAGTACGTCACTCTCGGCATTCAAGCCTTGTGAAAGGTCGGGGCAAAATTAAGTTCTGATGAAGCATTTGACGGCTTCATTGCTATGTTGTGAGATTATTGTTTTCCGCTCAAGCAGATCTTTCTAAAAAAACAATAACCTATTTAAACAAACAATAACAAAAAAACAATAACCTATAACCTATAAAATATTTTTTTTCTTTACACTATTTGAGTGTTTAGAAAATTGTCTGAAATAGTAAAGAAAATAAGAAGTTGTCTGCCCTAACGTGCACTGAGGACATCAAATCACCATAGAAACTTTATTTTCACTTTTAAACTCTGATTATATTTTTCATTCGCACCGCAGACAGCAATAAGACTCATTGTAATGTGCCTAGGTACAGACAGATAGCTTGTACGCCTTCTCTATCTTCAAGCAGGATTACTTGGTACATTTAGCACTACTTTGATATTTTCTATAACGTAATATTCTCAAGACAATTTTGGTCTAAATATACGGATGTTCCTAGTCCCTAGACACCACGTATTGAATTATGTTATATATTTATGCCTATTACTTTAGTAACGAAGACATATTTTACGGCTTTGTTGAGCAGCTGTCGTTTGTTTAGACACCTTCAACACGAGTTTGCGGTGTGCTTATTCTTTGCTAATCAATCTCAAATATGCAGCAGGGTGCAGCGCTTAGCTCAACATTCGTTCTATGAGTTCGGCTCTTGACTAGGCTAGCCGCATTGCTACAGGAGCAAGATAGTAAATAACCCCGCGTAATTCAATTGAGGGCCAATTTAATAAAATTATCAAAGTCAGCACTGGCTTCACACCGATGCTTGTCAGTTCGGTGCCTCACTTGTTAATTCCGTTTCTTTTTCAACGCTTATACAACGTGCATAAACAAACATTTTCTTCGGTGTGATGAATGACCAAGCAAGTATGATCAAATATATACCGGGGAGCCCTTGTGCATGGAGAGCAATCACGAAATCCGTCAATAAGTCAATGAATGAAAGAGCTTATTTGCCGGTACAATAGTGGGGGGTCTCTAGTTTCCATTTGCGCCATTCTACCGATGGCAGTACTGAATGATCCCTACTTGTACGCACATATCTAATGAATCCCATTAGTCCGTTAGAGGGGTGCACATCTCATCGTCTTCATCACAACTCGAATCCGCGCTGCTCAATTTTTCGTCCTCCGGGTGGACTACTGCAGCCAGACCATAGTCAACAACATCGTCGATGATGTGTTTCTGTTCGGAAACATGGTCCAGATAGCTCTTCCACTTCTCAACAGTCACTGGCATGATTCCTTGCCAACCCATAGGCTCCACGCCTGGGAGTTTAAACATCTTATATTCACTCGCCACGAAGCCCTTGACGTCGCTGTGTCGCCAGTCTGGATCGGCATGCTTCGTGAGCAGACTGCATAGTGTCATCGATCTACACACGGCTACACGGGTGGCCAGCCTCGACGCACGTTTCCTCGGAGAAAAGTGGCCTGACTCGGCGTCACAGCTCCGTTATTGGCCAAACCTAGGTGATGCATTCGAGCAGCTGCTGGCGAAAACACTGCATAATATGCGTCGTTTTGATGAAGAGTGCGCGCCAAGAGCGTTTCCTGTACTGGAAGCCAGCAAAGCCTTTACAAGACAATTGTTCTTCAGCACCCTGTAGCAACGACATCAGCGTTACGTCACTAAAAGCATTATCCAATCTTCCATCGCTCGCTGTGCGTCGGCGCATTTCTTCACTTTGTCTCTACCATAAATTCTTTCATAGTTCCCATCTGCATGAACCATGTTACATCAAACCCGCAGCGCGTATATCGCTCAGGACAAGCCACCCACTGCAGGTTTCACTAATGCGTGCTCGAACATCAACATTTTCAGCATCATTTTTTCTCCGCACGGCAAAAGACTGGAACGAACTCCCTCCTGCCATTGTCAACATAGGATGTCCATCTTTATTCGCACAACACGTAACTGACCATATTCTGTCAAGTAGCCTCCGAGTATGATTTTGTTTTCAATAAAGTTTAAGTGTGTTAATTTATATGTATGTTTTGTAAAAATACGAAGAAATGTACAGAATTGTAACCCATGTATTACTTGATATATTTGTTATGTGAACATGTTTATCCCACCCCTTATGAATTACCCCCCCCTCCCGGGGTCTTTAAGGAAAATAAACTGACTGACTGACTGACTGACTGACTGACTGACTGACTGACTGACTGACTGACTGACTGACTGACTGACTGACTGACTGACTGACTGACTGACTGACTGACTGACTGATACACAAGCCATCGTCGACGCTCACCCGCCTGCTACCGCGGCCGAAGGATCGACCCCCGAGGGAACAACACCAGGGCGTAGTTTACAAGGTGCCATGTTCACAATGCCCAGCTAGCTACATAGGCGAGAGCAAGTGCTTCCCAGAAAAAATACGCCAACATAAGAACGACGTCAGGAAGATGGAAATGCAACGCAGCGCTCTTGCAGAGCACAGTGAAAAGCACGACCATAAGATCGACCTAGACGGCGCTTCTGTTCAGGAAACAGAAAGGAATCTGGGAAGGAGGCTCTTGCTCGAGTCGTGGCACATTCAAAACACGCCGGCAAATGTGAACCGGTTCCTGGGAACAATGCCCTCGGTTTACGTTCACGGCCTCCGAAACGTGAAGGAAAGGGAAATCCGGAGCCGCGGTGGAACAAGTCGGGGAGAAGCTTCCATGACCAAACCAGGCACCCCTGACGAAGGGACCCAATCGGTCCCGAAACGTCGGGCTCTCGTAAACATGGCTGAAGCCATAATAACCTCCTAAAACAACGAAGGCAGTGATGACGGAGGCAGTGATAAAACCACGTTAGGCGCAGAATGCTTTCGGAGGGGGGCGGGGGAGGATCAATAAATTTACAGAAATGAACAAGAAGATGGCTTTCGCCTTCGAGTCGTCTTAGGCGAATGCATAAAGACCTTGTGAGTTTTTTGTTCATTGTACATAGTACAATAAGGTACTTCTCCATAGCAGGAGTCAGACTATAGTGAAAATAAATTGTACGCACATGAGTTCACTTGCTGTTAGAAATTAATTTATTGAGCCGTCGCATATACTTCCAGGCACAACATGCTAGACCTGAATGGTATGGGGGAAAAACTATAGATATACGTGTTTGTGCAGGAAGTCTACGGCACAATATTCAAACTGTGGCATTTTCCACTTCGTGAAGGTGTTGACAAAGTAACATAACCCAGTAAAGACAATCGTGGCGAAATGTTTTCACCGTGCAACTATTATAAGCATTCTGAGTGGTCATGTTTCTGAATTGTGCTTAGATTCATGCCAGAAAAGTTTGAAGGACGCCACAAATAGATGCTGCAACGTTAACATGTACATGTTATAAACTTGAATTTTACTGATGCTGAGAAATTTAGCTCATTGAGTATCAAGATTAAAAGTGACCCAAGCACACTTGATTACAGGACATATTAGAATTACATAGATGAAAAGATAGCAGTGCTTGGGGCAGGACGTGGCCTGCACTGTAAATAACCAAGCAAAAAACGAAGGTGTGACGCAACGCACAGTACTCAATTTTCTGGTGACTGCTGAGTGAGGTAAACAGAAATCACGACCCTTAATTTCATTAGCATTTCACAGCGGCAGCAGACATCATATTCCTGGAGATTACGGAAGAATATAATACGTCACGAAACACTACAGTTGTTATGCAACACGGTCACATGCGCAAGTGTGGATATGCAAGTAAATCTGCGTTAAAAATTCATGAAGCGTTCTCTTTGTTTTGTTGCACGAACGCAACTATCGTACATGACCCTTAGTCATGAGTCCTACGTTTCCGTAATTCTATCTCGCATCTAGAAATCTTAGCTCATTCAGGATGGAGATAGTTGTTTACAATTTTTCTAGAAGCAACATGTCCGCATGGTGCCCGTTGAATGGCGCGCGGCATGCATGTTTTGAACAAATTCCATCCGCCCTTAGCATGAATGTTCAATTAATTATATAGAATGCAGCGTCAGTAGCCCAGCGAGAGTACAGTTCGCCATTGTTATCTTACAATGCGTTAATTCCGTGGGGTCAAATTCACGTAGCTTTTCATAAATAACTGTTCATTGCCATTGGTTAACTGGCTTCGCTTACGTTCAACATCCCAATTACCTGAAGTTTTTTTTTCGGAGCGATGCCAGCGAAAAATTGTTTGTAAGTTCAGAACCAGCACTATGGCTGGCAAAATCATCGGAACCCTGAAGAATAAGCAATGCATTTTTAAACCAATGCCCGTCTTTTTCGGTATGATTGCCTAAGTGCAAAAGGCAGCTAGAAGAGCAGGCTAGCTTAGGAAACCTTTCTACTACCTTTGTGCATTATTATTGCACATCTTCACCAACTACATTTCGCAAAATGAAAACGCTAACTGTTGAAGCATTTCAAACATTGGATACATTACCCTCATGTCTCTGCCAGGTGAGTTATATATCAGTTGCTTTGCAATATCCGACGCATTGCAGTCTTTCGGAACAAAATGCTGCCACTCACGGAAGCCTGAGTGAGCGTAGGCAGCCGCTGGAGAGGCATCAGTGACTGTCGATGTAGTTACAAGGCCCGTCCACATGCCGGCATCTTGAGCCCACTGCATAATGCTGTCTACGTATGCTGTGCTGTCGTTGTGACACTCGCCACCCTGCGTAGATAAAAGATTAATTTTTGCACTTCCACATTTGGACAGCTTTGGTGGAAGATGTCATGTTCTGCAGAAGCAACAACATGAGCTATGAGTGCGTAAGAAATAACGAAAATATTTATTTAGTGTACATTTGTATTCACCCATAGTAATTGGAAAGGTCACGTACTTGGCGCTGGTTATTTCTTAGATCGAAATAATGCGGTAGCGTTAAAGACCTCGTTTCACAGAAATTCCGTTGTCGGTATTGGTGCCTGTGTCGGCGATTTCTAGCGAAAAATAACTTTTGCGCGGAGCCAAAATCAGTTTCCACATCGCCCTTGAAATTCGATAATGAATATCTAGAATTACGAGCTAATTTCCTGATTAATAAAAATTGGGTATGCCATAACTTGCCGTGCAATACAACTTTCTAATATGAACGACTGCCCTGAAGTCAATAATTAAAAAGCTAAATAATGTACTCTTGTTAACTTCTTTCGTCAATGTCATTTTAGTAGCACCAAATTGTTTCCGCCTCGACATACAGCAGATGTGCGAAAAGAACAGGAACGTGGCTGTCATAGAATTTTTATTACGAAATCTGTATTATAAAAGAAACACTGTATTTGTCCTTATCAAAAATAAGGCGGCATTTAGCGAGTAGAACGTAGGAATCTCATCGACACGTCTAACTGGCATGGTATTTGCTTTAAGGTAGTCCTTCTCCAAAACGAGCCCGAAGTGGTTCGCACATCCAGGTAAGATTGAATACTAATTGGAGATCCACTCTCGTTCACGTGGAGATCCATCCACTCGTGCACGTCATCCGCAACGTGGACCACGTGGATTGCGCAAAAATCGGGGTCAGTGCTTCCGACAATAACTCTGCCGAGGGAACCATGCCCCTCATCGTTGCCGGTGACTTGAACATTGATTGATCAATACCCAACAACGCCTACTTCTAACACTGCATGAAATACGGCTTGGATGTGAACAAGGCATCACAATACCTCGTGACCAGATCCCGGAGAGGAGGCATCATAGATCATTTCTTCGTAAGAGGCATCCACGATTTCCACCAGCAGTACTAAACCTTGCACTTCACTGCCCTTAGAACCCTCGTAGCCGCGATCACGAACGGATTCGATAAAACTCCTGTCCAGCTGCTGGTGCTCATAAGGAAAATGTATAAGCTTAATTGAAACGCAACTGTAACAACTGTAACTGAGTGTAACGTACGTGCCGGTCGGCTGCGTGTGCCATTCGGCTGTATATATATAATCAATAGAAATTTTTCTGAAGAAAGCTAAGTTGCGTTTAGCGCCTGTCCTGTGCATCTGTTTTCCTCCTTTGTCCTCTTCGAATCCGTGCTATCCAATATTGAAGAATATAAGCACTACATATCAGCTTCCCGTGTCTGGTGTTGGTAACACCTATGTTGCTGTTGGCATCGTTGCGCAACTGTGAACAACTGGATATATAATACATGTGCGACTCTTCAACCTATGTGTGCGTGTATACCATTTGCATATATTTCTCTGGCGTGATTCCGACACATTTTGCTCAATATGAAAAAATGCGCCACAGCCACTTTCCCGCTCATACTTCGCATTACATCGATTCCCCCGTTCCGTTGGATCTGCCGAATTTTTTTTTTTTTTTGGAATGGAATCTGTAGCGCCACACCCTCTACCCTGCCTGCATGGCGGGCTTTCGGCGTGGCCGCTTCCCTATAGACACTGCGATTGATCACGCAACATTTCTACAACAACAAAATGGTCGTAAGCGTATATCAGTTGCGCTTTTTCTTGGCGTAAAGGGTCTATATGATAATGTAGCCCACGTTGCCATCCATAATTACTGCAAAGCAATGTTTATCAATGGACGAATGTTTGGACGTATAAGAGACTATGTGGCCACTCGCGTACCTTTTCGTATTTTGATATGACCAGCCTGTTACACGTGTAACCACAATGATCAGTTTTACAGCGAAAGCTGTTATGAGATCATTTCAGCGGCGGTTTTTGGCGCCGTAATTATCCGCCGCCGCCGCCGGTGTCCGTAACCACTATCGCTCCAAATAAGAAAAAAAACGAAATAAGAAAAAAATTCAGGATGGAACGGGGTTCGAACCTGGGCACTCTGCGTGGGAACCCTGTATTCAACCTCTGAGCCATGCTGGTGCTTCAAACAGCATTGCGAAAAGGCCCTATACCGGCTTCATGTAGGGAAGGAACCGCATTAACATATGCAATATAGCGTGGTAGAAGAGTAAAATAACAACCAGGCGTCACACAATGTGAATTGCGCAACGAGTAGGTTGTTGAATCTTCCAACCCATTACAAAGGGCTCCGCCATAATCTTCATCGTCATCAGGCACAGCATCAACAAAGCGCGCAAAATGCCTTACTTGCGTTGAGCAGGTACCAAGGCTCTCCGTAGATTGATGAAAATTGGCATAGTGCCTGCTTCCCTACTTCTTAAAAATTACGATTTATAGCCTAGTGGGTTCCTCGCAAGTGCACTTGTATTGGATGCCAAGGAAGCCCATAAGCGCATGATCCATTTCCTCGGGGTCTCAATGAAGTTCTTCGCCCCCTCCTAAGTAAGAGTAAATGCCTAAGGTAAACTTATGCATTTACTCTCTCCCCCACGTCAACATATGTTATACAGCCTGGCGGGAGAGGGAAATAGCGACCGGGCGTCACCCAATGCAAATTGTTATAACTGGTGGGCCGCTGAAAGCTTCTAACTCTTTACAAATGGCTGAGCCATAATTCTTCATCGTCATCAGTCGTCGCGTCATCAAAGTGCACATAATGCCTTACAGACGTGTAGCCGGTGCCTCGCTTCTCCGCAGAATGACGAATAATGCTTAGTAGGTGCTTCCCAACTTCACAAAAATTGTGATTTATGGCGTAGTGGGTACCTTGCTAGTGTACTTGTATTAGTAGCCCCAAGAGAGCTTACAACGGGCTCTGGAAACGCCGCTCTTACAGCTTTCGCTGTGACTGTGCTGCAGTTGCAGCGCAAGCCTGACGTTTTTTTTTTTTTTTTTTTTGGACGACCGACCATGGCGATAGCCGCGGTCGTTCTCCTTTGAGTGTCATTTGTTTTGCTCTACACAAGTTCGCGCAATAAGCAATTCAGACCCCTTCGCGTTCAGTTCTATGTACTTCACCGGCACGACCATGAGACAGTATAACCGGCCGATGTTTATTCGTGCAAGCGGATGAGGGTGAAAAAACTGAACATCGCACCAACTACGGCTTACATCAACCAGGGAGTTGTATTAAGCACCACCTTGTTCAAATCACCCTTGCCTGCAGACTATTTTTCGTAAGACATCTGACGCCACCACCTTGAGCTGTTACACGGATGTTCTCTTATTTTTGTACGCCGTGATGTGAACTTATAAGAACGGGAAACGCCCAATGCACCAACCCAACCGTTTTAATGTGTATATATGAAAACGGTTGTGGGGGGGAGGGTAATGAATGGGTATGCCACAAATTGACACCTCCTATAGGGTGTCTTCAGATATGAACGTCGGTGCATGCCTGCGGAAAATATATATTTTGCTGTCCGAGTCTCCAAGGCGGTGCCTGTTGCGATTTCAACCTTTCCGGAGCGTATTGAGCTGTTTCTTTTTATTGTCTTTTCGTTTCAATTTGTCGTTTCGCGAAAGCGAGAGGACACATTTACAGCGTAGAAATTACGGTGTCGCAGGTTGTGCTATTGCAGCCTTGGCGCACGGAACATTACAAGAAAGGATAATAAATAAATAAATAAATAAATAAATAAATAAATAAATAAATAAATAAATAAATAAATAAATAAATCGCTCAGTACACTTTAGAAAGGTTGAAATCGCTACAGCGCATAAGCTATAACGTCCGTCAGTCGTTTCGTCGACTGCCCGGCAGTCCTTCACTGAGCAGCCTATGTGAGTATGCATGCGCTTCTTGTACTCCCCTGGCATTTATGTCCCACTTGCACAGCTCAAAGCGAGCTTTTACAGCTATCTCAACAAGCATAAGAAAAAGATTAGCTATAAGCGAAGCTTTCGGATTATAAAAGAATTGGATAACACTTTGTTCACGAGAATTTTGCCAGAATATACTCTCTTCGTCTTGCAAGCTACTTTAGCCTTTTCAAACAGATCGACATGAAATGTAAAGATGCATCTGTGTCTCTGAAGTATTTTGTTCCTGATAAAATGCTGCCGAGGAGGTAAACTTAGTCATTTACTCAACTCAACAGAACTCAACTCAACAGAAATTTCTCTTGTGAAGATGGCGGTGAAGGGGAAACGTCAATTCCGGACGTCCTACACCAGGCGCTAGAAGGTCGAGATCGTGGTTGCCGTCTCCACAACACTTTCTGCGTGCACTCACTCTTCCTTCAATGCCTGTCTCGCGTCCTGTCTCCATTATCGTTCAAGACACTTTGCATGCGAATGCCCGACTCTGGGGTCTCAAGCTCTTCTTAGCATGTGGGTCGCGGTCAAAAAATTGGTCCCACATGGGCCGGGACAGTGCAGAAGGTAGGAAGCGGTGGTTAATTATTTTGGTAAAACACAGCAGCTAACATTGTCATTCTAAAGGCGGTCTTTCCCGCATATATATATATATATATATATATATATATATATATATATATATATATATACATATATATATATATATATATATATATATATATACATGCTGTAAGGGAAGAGAACAGAGACAACGCCCGTATGATAGGACCAGCTGTTCAATTCTTTGGCTTCCTTTTTCCCTTCTATACACCAGCCGATCTCGCGCACGCACCCATTACATAGTAATCAACCAACCAACCAACCAACCGACCAATCATTTATTTAACGTGCCCAGGAACAACCGTAAGGTCTTTGTGCTGGCGCAAGCAAAAGAAAAAACAATAAAAATAAACAATACAATACAGACTGTCTTCAGAAATAAAAAGAGCGAAAACACGTACAGAAAGAGAAATGAACAAAAAAGCGGAGGAGTAAAATAAGACAACACGAGAAATATTGACGGGGAATAAAGAATTAGATTGCATATATACAACTATGTGGAAAGACTGAGAAGGGAAGACTTTGTACATTGTGCCACACTATGTCAAAATACTGCAAAGCTCGGATAAAAACAATGATTGTGGGCTATGAAAAACGTCAAGATCAAGAAAATTAACATTATAGAGACTTCGTATTCTGTGAACGGTAGAGTGTTGGAAGAAGCAGGCGGGTACATGAAACGGTCTGCTCTCTGGTTAATTTACGCGGAATTTGAAAATTTACACAATTGAGAAGTACAGGGCAGGATATGATACCGTGGACTAGCTTGTAAAGAAATAAGAGATCAGAGCGATTTCGTCGGCAGTGAAGTGATCGCAGTGATAATAATTCAGCAGTATTTGAACGAGATCCAGAGTCATTTTTAGCAAAGCGATGGTTATATAAGCTGAGGAATTTTTTCTGGACTCGTTCAATGGTGTTACCGCTGGATTGAGCAATGCAATTCCTAATCACGGACGCATACTCAAGTTGCGGAAGACATATTGCCGTGACCAATTTGTGTAGGGCCATGAGAGACCTGAATTCTCGAGATATTCTACAAACACATGCGAGAGAACGAAGGCCCCGCATAGCAGCACGCTTAACGTGAGAAGAAAAGTTTAACGCGCTGTCAACAACAACACCAAGATCACTGATTCCATAAACCTTGCATAACGGCACAGAATTCACAGAGTATTGAAATGACACGCTAGATGTTTTCCAAGTGATAGACATGAAATTTGTCTTCAAGGTATTCAGAGAAAGGTTATTACCGTTGCACCATTCGGAAAAAGAGCGCAAGTCTGACTGCAACATGCGACAGTCGTTAACTGAATGAATTTCCTTAAAAATATTGATGTCATCGGCATACAAGAGAAAAGAAGAATTACGAATGGCAAAAGAAACATCATTAACGTAAATTAAAAACAGGAGTGGGCCTAATACAGACACTTGATGGACCCCACTAGTCACTTTATACAAAGAAGACGTTTGGCCATTTACGGCTACATAACAATATCTATTCAGCAGATAGCTCTGCAGGAGATTCACAATTGACAAGTCAACATCAAAGTGCGCAAGTTTAACCATAATCAGTGTGTGGCTGACTACATCAAAAGCCTTGCTCAGGTCACAGTAAATTACGTCAGCCTGTCCTCTCTGAGAAATTGGTGTGGAGGTCTGCGTCATGAAACTAGCAAGATTTGTGGTAGTTGAGCGGCCAGCGAGAAAACCATGTTGATTAGGAATCAGTGAGTTTTTCACACTAAAGACAATATGTTGTGAAGAGCCAGCTCGAAGATCTTTGATGTGGCACATAGTAGAGAAATCGGGCGATAATTAGAAGCATCTGTTCTAGAGCCCGACTTAAATACTGGAAAAACACGAGCGGTTTTCCACATGCTAGGAAATGTGGAAGTGTCCAGGCAGTTATTAAATATCGTAGTCAGTACTGGGACAAATATACTACCATAAGCTTTTAGTATGGCGGAGGGGATGCCATCTGGCCCACATAATAAGGATGGTTTTAAGCGCTTAATGCATTCGCAGATAAGATTTTCATCCAGCGACAAAGCACTGGATGAGCTAACCGCCTTGGGCTGTTGTCTGATATCAGTGCTAGAGTCCGAGGCCTTATAAACGGATGAAAAATGCGTGGCAAAACAGTCAGCGACGGCATGCACTTCTACCCCATTTGAGTCCAGTAGTCTGAAGGACTCTCCGCTTTTGCTGGACCGTTTATGTACATACTTCCAAAACTCAGCCGGCCTGTCAGAGGCGCTTTTTTCTAAGAATTCAATATACGAACGATGATCCCGTTTATATAGGCGTTTAGAGAGATTTCGAAAGAAGCTGAACTCTTCCTTCCACTCGCTGAATGGAGAACATTTAGATTTCCTGTGTGCGTGATCTTTATGCTTCAGTGCACTGATAAGTTCAGATGAAAACCAGTGGGGATATTTACGTTGTTTAGGTGTATATTGGGGAATAAAATTACGCATGCTTCTCAGTACAAGCTCCGTAAACCGATCAACCTGCTCATCAACATTTGGTTTGTCACTAACCTGTGACCACTCAACGGTAGACAAGTGATGATAGAGGCCCGTGTAATCACCTCGCTTGAAGGCAAATCTCGGAGATTTGTTTACGTAACTGCAGAAGCTCGTTGTTTCGGCTGATGCGGATAATCTTATGTTAAGTGGTGGGTGGAATTTGTCCGGACGTACAATAATAATAATAATAATAATAATAATAATAATAATAATAATAATAATAATAATAATAATAATAATAATAATAATAATAATAATAATAATATAAATAATAATAATAATACTAATAATAATAACTATAGCTGGGGCTTAACGTCCCAAAGCCATGATATAATTATGAGAGACGCCATAGGGGAGGGCTCCGGAAATTTCGACCACCTGGGGTTCTTTAACGTGCACCTATATCTAAGTAGTACACGGGCCTCAAACATTTTCGCCTCTATCGAAAATGCAACCACCGCGGTCGGAATTCGGTCCCGCGACCTTCGGGTCAACAGCCTATATATATATATATATATATATATGTATATATATATATATATATATATATATATATATATATATATATATATATATATATATATATATATATATATATATATATATATATATATATGACGATATATGTATGACGACTATCTCGACGCCGATTCGGAAATATGGAGTGTTTGCTCCACGGTTATGTTACACACATGTGACCTTATGGGGTGCTTCAGGAAAAAAAAAATGCTATATATATATATAATTAGCGGCATAACTAAGTTATACCTTGTTTAAGTTGTTTTTATGACCTTTCAGGTATAAGCCAACGCGTGCTCTATACCTGAAAGGTCCTAAACACAACTTAACCTCTAGCTTAATTATGCCGTTACTTATTACGTAAGACCATGTATCTTCATTATCAGAAGCCAAACACGACGCCCTAGAGCAGCTCTGCAGGTCATTGACTTCATTATAATTCTGCCCCTATGGACGATGAAGCGGTTGAATATTACCTGCCCGTTGATGGTCTAAGGGGGTAGTACCATTCCATAATTTTAGCACTATTGCCATTATTGCGACATCAATTATATGGACAGTCTCGGCTGGTTTTGCCGCCGCCGTCATGCCCCGTATATGTAAAAGTATGCATATACATATAAAAGTCCCAAAAAAAATTTGCGGCGTATCTCCGTGCTCCACTGCAAATGCCGTGTGAAGGCGATAGTGGAGGTGCTGCGAGAGATATGGACGCCATCTTTCAATACGTCGGGAAACACCAGCTTGTGCGGATGGGTTCCATTCCTCCGTTGCAGAGGGCGTTCGTCGGCGTGCATAGCGTGGCATTTTCAGCGCAGTGTCAGAAACTAGGGTATTTAGAAGTATGTGTCTATGTATTTTCCAGTAAAGGAACACACCACTTAATACTGACGGAGTGATGTTGCGCCTCAGATATGCGTAATGTTTACTTCTTGATCGACAATGTACGCAAGTATGAACCTAGCCACAAGTTCAAGATGGCTGGCCGTTAGGCAAGTGGTTCAACTTTGGCCGGGCGGCTGAATTGGGTGACAGACAGACAAACAGAAGGACAGACAGACAGACAGACAGACCAAAATTTCTGCGTTTAAGTTCCCCAAGAAAGACCATCCTATTTAAAATAATTCAGAAAAATGCTTCCGAAGCGCGGAATCGAAGCAGCGACCGCTCGCTACGCAGCCCGTGGCGCTAACCACTACGCCACAAAGCGTAGATCTACAAAGGTAGCTAACGGCGAGTGTTATATACACACCCTTTACCGCTGGCAGGGCTGAGAGACGGTAGGTGCTTATAAGCGTTTCTTCATTACCAGCGAGACGGCGCGAGGAGCGCAACGGGCGCATTTAAAAGTCGTCGGCCAGCTCGCTCGTTTCGTCTTATATTTGCGCAGGGAGAACCTTGCCCTTCCGCTGTCTGCTCGAGCGGTAGTTGCGGCCGGAGGAGGGGGGGGGGGCATATCTTTCTGCAGTAGGGTGCCTTGATGCCCGCGCGCCCCCGCTTAGGGTGGAGCCACTCTTTGACGGAGCAGTTGCCGCCACAACCGGTTCTCGGGGAGCTCCGACGCCATTTTCTTCCTTTCCGCGCGCGCCGACTCCCGCTCGACATGGAAAGCACCACTCTTCACGTCGTCTTTGCGCAGAGTGTCTGGGTGCTGCGTTCCGCAATGCAGTAACAGCGCTAAAAATGGCTGCAGAATGTTTTCCTTTCCCAGAGACCCAAAAAGACGGCTCCTATGGACCGCTAAAATCAAGCGGGACAAGTGGCAGCCGACGAACCATACCTGTATATGCAATGTGAGTACCTGATTCGTAGCCTTGTGAAATCCATATGCCAGCGTGTCTGCACCACTCTTTCTAAGACGCAGACTTGCTATTTTATGTGTTCAGATTGGTGGCAACGTAGCCTCTTACAGCGGGGACCAACATATGGAACCTCCGGTGCATTTACAGCTCCTTATTTTTTTCACTTGATATAATGAACTAAGGCGCAGGCTTGGAAAATACGATCAATCTTTCTGAACCACGAAGGCTGTAGCTATCTGAGGCGCATCGCGCTTATTTTAACTAAATTGTTCACTATCCTATCTTGGCGCCTACTGAGAGCTCAAAACATGTGAAGCGCTATGCTTGTGTTTCGCAGTGTTGTTTATAAAGGTATTTTATACGTTATGTCGCGCAGGAAAATTATTATGCTATTTGGACAGTTATTCTAGCTTATCATATCTGTAACGGAAGTAGGTGAAATAATTTAGGAGAATTGCACCTCTATGTTATGTTCGTGTGCGGAAGTCGTGCCGTATTCGTGCAGTTTGTTCGATTTCATTGATTTGTCGTACTTTGTTCTTATTGCTCGAAGGAAGAAATCTCGTATATTGACAACGTCAATTTTCCGTACAGGCTCACTTTGAACAATGCTGTTTTGAACAAAAGCGGGCAGATGGATGGCAGAAGCTGAAGCCAAATGCTGTACCAACGCTTTTCCCATTGAAAGGTAGGCACTCTCCACCGTGTGCAGTGTCTAATTCTGTATGAGGGCTCACCTGCGTTACCAAAGTAATGGCGGGCGCTCGAAAACACATAATGACATGATATGTAATATATATATATATATATATATATATATATATATATATATATATATATATATATATATATATATATAGACGCAATATTAATGAGAACTAACCGACAATAACGCCAAGGAAATTATAGGGGGTGTTATCTGTAGTATTTAGAATATAAATGTGAAGAAAGAAAAGTGGACGAAAAGATAACTTGCCGCCGGCAGGGACCGAACCTGCGACCTTCGAATAACGCGTCCGATGCTCTACCACTGAGCTACGGCGGCGGTCATCCTCCCGTCCACTTTATGGGGTATATATGTGCATTTAAACCTTGGAGTGTCAGTCAGCGCCAATCGCAGCCGTGGCGGTGAGTGTGGAACACTCTTTTTGTGCCTTTCTGGCGTCACGTAGCACGTGATCTTTTTACGAGTTGGCAGCTGACCAATAATCCCTCGCATACTACCTGAAGGCATCAATGTCTGCCAGAACGAGACCCTTGCTAGGAATGAATATATATATATATATATATATATATATATATATATATATATATATATATACATATATATATATATATATATATATATATATATATATATATATATATATGTATATATATATATATAAACACACACAAAAAGCTAACATTTTCATGGCACTGCTACTGAGACCAGAGCCGTACAACATACTAATAGTTATGCCACCTCCATGATATTGTGATATATTTTACCATTGTCTTCTCTCCGTTCCAATCTCTGTTGTCCCTTTATTATTATTATTATTATTATTGTAGTTGTTGTTGTTGTTAATATTATTTCCTTTTTTATTTTTATCTATATTTTTTTAACGATCACTGTTTCTACGCGTCCTCCCTCATACTTGCGTCACTTTTTCCGCAAATGGTCTTTACCCAGAAAACTTCCAACACTCCACATTTCATCCTTACGCACTTATATTTCTACGTACACGTGCGAGCTGCACATGTGAACCGCGTGCCACCTACAGACCAGCCGCGAGCAAGGAACTTTTAGACTACAATTTACAGCGTTAAGCTTTCTCAGAAACGCAACTATAACGACCTACTCAGGCTGAAAAGCATGGCTGCTGTCATTTTCTCCCCCTGCATTTTTTATCGTATTCTTCGCACTCTCTCTCCTTCTCTCTCTTCATCATTCTGAATCCCTAAAACCTAGCGTTTTCCCTGAACCTAGTGCTTGATGTCACAATTAGTTTGTACATTTTTCTGCATCCAGTTGCTCCGAGGAAGCGAAAGCCACCGAGGGAAAGAGCACTGCATGTGCCCAGGTTAAACCACAAAGAGGTGAGCGACCCTGCCGATGTACCTCACGCCGCATCAGACGTAGTGGAAATGCTACCTGAGTCATGTGAAGTGGTATCACAAGAAACGTCAACGGACAACATCGAAGTCAATAGCCCAGGTGTCGAAGCTTTGAACGTCAGAATAGCAAACTCGACTGATGAAACTCCCACAGTTAGTGAGACACAAAGAGACTATGCTCAGCTGAAAAAGCAGTTGCCAGACATAGAAAGAAAATACGCCACGCTTCGAGAACATCACAGCATCACTAAGAACACAATCCAGAACTTCAGAAAGCAAGTCCATAAGCTTGAAAGTAAGGCTGAGAATTTCTAAAGAAATATACGCTTCTTGAATGCAGATCAGGTTTGTGCTCTTTCTAAAAACAGTACCCAGGGTCACACTTGGTCTGTGGAGACAGCTAAACAAGGTTTGCAAATTAAATTCGCTTGCGGAACGACCGGGTACGAGACCCTGAGGAAGTTGGGTCACCCCCTCCCATCTAGCAGGACGTTGGCGCGGAGGATGCAGGGATTGAAATTCCTTCCAGGAATTCTTCGAGAAGTTTTTGATGTTATGAAGTGCAAGGCCGAAACCATGGAAAACGTGGAGAAAGACTGCGTGCTGTTTCTTGACGAAATGGAAATAGCTACAGCCTTTGAATTGGACCGAGCTCAAGACATTCTCCTTGGAGGTATCACACTTCATTCAAAGCCAGAGGAACCCGCTAATCACGATTTGGAGTTCATGTTGGGTGGAATTAATCAGCGGTGGAAGCAGGTGATCGGATATAAATTTACTGCACGATCCGTGGATGGTGCCTTGCTCAAAGACTATGTGCTCGACATTGTCCAGCGTTGTAGCCAGATTTCTCTCAGAGTCCGAGCAGTCACATGTGACATGGGCTCAGCAAATCGAGCAATGTGGCGAGAGTTTGGGTTTTCAAGCCACAGAAATTCCACTACAGTCTGCTCAGTACAGCATCCATGTTTGGACGGCAAAGAGCTTTTTTTACTTCTGACGCAGCCCATGTGTTAAAGAACCTGAGAGGGCAACTTTTAAGCTCCAAAGTCTTCACATTGAGTGATGTCACCGTGCGCGACAACAAGCTCCCGTCACAATACGTGAAACTAGAGCACGTCCAGGCGGTAGTGGACTACGACGCAGAGAGAGAGCTTAAGGTCGCACCTGCCCTGTCCGAGGTTCATGTGAGCTGCGGTCACTTCACAAAAATGAAGGTTGGAGTAGCTGTCCAATTTTCAGAGAAGCCGCACCAGCTGTTAGATTTCTGGTAAAGGAAGGGCTGCTTGACCCAGCTGCCGAAACGACAGCGTGGTTCATGGACTTAGTGTCGAAGTGGTACGCTTTGATGTCGTCACGCCATCCCACTTTAGCTCTAAGTCACCGAAATATGGACAAGTATTCTGCTGCTCTGAACACCCTGCGCCTTGCAGCAGAGACAATCAAAGGAATGAAGTTGGGCGCCACAGCTCAGTGGAAACCATTCCAAGCCGGGCTTCTCATTTCCACGACAGTTGTTCTTCGCCTTCAAGAAGTCCTTCTGGGCAATGAAGGCTACGAGTTTTTCCTAACGAGCAGGTTACTTCAAGACTGCCTCGAAAATCTGTTTTCTGTTGTGCGCCTAATAAAGCCAGTGCCAACAACATATGATTTGAAATGTGCTCTGAGGCTTGTGAGCGTGAGCCAATTTCTACATACACCGCGGACAAGAAGCTATGAGCTTGATGATCGAGACTACCTCGTCGAACTCCTTTCTCATGCGAAGAAGCAACACTCAGAAAATTTGTATGAAGAAATAGACGACACCGAGATTTTGTTCGTTGAGGAGCTGACGGCAACGGAATGCTGCATTTTGCACTATCTTGGAGGCTACATCCTCAAAAGCGTTTTGAAGTCCGTATCCTGTTCCCAGTGAAGGATGCCCTTCTTGGTGCTGCCAGCAATGAATATGCTTCTTTGACAGTTCTCAAGGAATATGTGAGTGATGGACGAAACTTGATTTATCCGAGCAGGGAAGTGATCCGCACTCTGAAAAACTATGAGGAGCACTTCATGGGCTTTATTGCGTGGTGTACAAACAATGTACACACGATGAGGTTGCCACTACGCTCTCTGACAGAATACCTTGCGAAGGTAGACCGGCCATGCCTGAGTACTTGCGCAGAACATAAGAAATAGGCAAGATGCTGGTAGCCACCTACACAAGACTCAGGCTCCGCATACATTTACGTCAGAAACCATCCACACATGCCGGAGGTCACGGAAGCAAAACTTGTGCTGGTGTTAGTCTACCTTAACAGCAAGGCCTTTTTGTATCCTATATGCACATACGCATGAGAAAAAAAACTCGACGGAATAAAGCACAGAGTTCATAATCATCTTGACCATAATATATTTTGCGTAACGGTATTAAATGATTGTACTCCATCGCGTGTCTTTGTTTTGATTACCTAGTGCATGACACAGTTTGCCACCATGTAATCGTGTAGGCGGCGCGTAATAGTGACAATGGTAGTAAGGATGCCGGGCATTCGTACTTATATACACAGCAGCTATCTACTTTAGCATATTTCTCTTACTTTCTGCTATGTCCATATGTGAGCGCGACGACAGAAAGCTCGCGGCGACGGTGCAACTACGAAGACGAGCAGTTGCCCGCCGTTGTCAACTTTATTATAACAGAAAGAATATTAATTCTTTCTAATTCTATTCTAATTCATTCTAATTCATTCTAATTCTAGAATGTTATCATTAGCAGAAAGAAATTAACAGAAAGAATATACCTTCGCTAATCCTCTCGAACTAGCGGACGCGTCACTGAATGTTCACTCTCGCTTATCATCTACTCTGACAAAGGAATGAATATCGAAGCTAAAGTAGAATGCAAGCGCCTACTGCAAGCAGGACCCACCGCTATCGAGGCGCTCCCCGCGATCGGCGGATGCAAGAAAATGGCGGTTGCGCTAGCAGACGACGCGGTTGTCCTCACCCTAGGATGGCGCTCGCTTCGAGGCATCCTATTCTGCAGCGTAGCAGGCGTCCATCACGGGCCGCTTTTCTTGCTATCGCATTCATTGCTTCGCCCTTGCGGCGAAACTGTCTCTTTTTTTGACGTTATATACAGCAGTATTACTAAAAGATGTGGCAAACAGTTCTATGACTTACAGTATTTCCTGCGAAAAGGCCTCCGCTGGAATCCTGCCCTGACGTGCTATGCAGTGAAGGCCAGGCAAAGGAACACTTAAGTGTTCCTTTGCCTGGCCTTCACTGCATAGCCACAAAGTCGTACCACAAGGTCGTACCAATTGGTACGACCTTGTGGTTGTTCAGTTAGAAAATTTCTTTCTCGCTTAAAACAAAAACTACTCTTCAAACTTCCTGTACATCATACCCACAAAGCATACTACACAAAGATTCGAAAGTAATATTTTTACTTGAACTGCAACATTGTCAAATCGAAGCCACAATATGGGTCAAAATGTTCTTTTTCCCAACTTTGTCGCAACACTGTGGCAACGTTTCTTCTTCTTTCGATCCCACAGTATTTTTATCACTTACTATAGGAACCTGCAAATCCCTCAATGTGAATATATTACTCGCAGAGTGCTCTTTCTAAGAAACGCTAAACATGCAGCATCTTGTGACTTATTCTTCAGGCCAAAAATAATTAAAGTTGAAACAAAAATGAATAAACTATCATAGTCATGAAAGAGCAGTGCCTTGAAATTAGGAACAAAGTAGTTTCATAGTAATGGCTCAAACCAGCAATTTGATATAAATTATCGTGTACGACACAGTTTCACTTCCGTGCCCCAAGTTCGAAGCGCCCTCTAGGCAACACAAATTTTTTCTCCGCCATTTAACGCATCCATAATTATGTCTGACATTCACACAAACCAACCCAATTTATATCAGCATGATCGGAGATGGTCGAAAATTTGCCTGGTACACTTGATATGGAATGACACATACATATATATATATTGATGTTCTTACCATTCACCGTCGACCGTATTGGGTGTCACTGTCAGAGCGCAAGATTATTCAAGACGAAGTTAACAAGATGTTAGGTAAAGGCATTATTGAGCCCTCATCAAGCCCTTCGACGTCACCCGTCGTCCTGGTTAAAAAGAAAGACAACACGTGGCGTTTCTGCATCGATTACCGGCATCTAAATGAATTAC
This sequence comes from Rhipicephalus sanguineus, assembly GCF_013339695.2. NCBI lineage: Eukaryota > Metazoa > Arthropoda > Arachnida > Ixodida > Ixodidae > Rhipicephalus > Rhipicephalus sanguineus. The sequence goes on along the minus strand of NC_051182.1, from coordinate 37,208,657 downwards.
GAAAAAGGACGTGTATCCTTTGCCCCGCATTGATGACGCGCTCGATTGTCTCCCCGGCGCACGCTACTTTTCATCCGTAGACCTTCGCTCCGGTTATTCGCAGATTGCCGTGGACGAGAAAGACTAAGAAAATACCGCCTTCGCGACTCCCAATGGCCTGTACCAATTCAAGGTTATGTCCTTCGGTCTATGCAGAGCCTCAGCCTCTTTCGAGCGTATGATGGACTCTCTGCTACAAGGGTTCAAAGGGACAACATGGATGTGTTACCTAGACGACGTCCTCGTATTTTTACCAACATTTCATACCCTCCTTGAGCGCCTGTCGGCTATTCTTGACTTCTTCCGCAATGCTGGCCTCCAGTTGAACTCGTCGAAGTGTCACTTTGGCCGCCGTCAGATTAGTGTTGGGCCAGCTCGTTGACGCTTCTGGTGTGCGACCGGACCATGAGAAAATTCGAGCCGTCACCATTTTCCCAGCACCCCAATCCGCCAAAGATGCCCGCAGTTTTGTGGGACTCTGTTCCTACATCAGGCGGTTCGTGAAAGACTGCAGCCATAGCTCGACCACTTACTGATCTTCTGAAGAAAGACGTCCCATTTTCGTGGGGGTCCACTCAAGCTGCCACTTTTTCTCACCTCACCACAATTTCGACGTCGCCACTTATATTAACCCACTTTGACCCATCCGCCCCGACTGAGGGTCCGAACTGATGCCAGTGGTCACGGGATTGGAGCTGTCCTTGCCCAACGCCTACAGGGACACGACCGCGTTATCGCCTACGCTAGCCGCCTCCTTACACCTGCAGAGCGCAACTATTCCATTACAGAGCGAGAAAGTCTCGCTCTTGTCTGGGCGGTCTCCAAGTTCTGTCCATATTTATATGGCACGCACTTCTCCGTATTTGCTGACCACCACGTGCTCTGCTGGCATTCTTTATTAAGGGATCTTACAGGTCGACTTGGTCGCTGAGCTCTGCGACTGCAAGGAAACCCTAACCGACATGCTTTCAAAATATGTTTCCACAGACGATTCCGACTGGGATCTTGTTTAGTCATAAAATAGTTTCGTTTTTCGTACTCACTATGCCGGTTTGTTGAATAATGATAATAATTATTTGGATTTTACCGGCCTAAATTCACACTGATTACGAAAAAGGCCGCACTTACGGACGCCGGATTAATTTAGGCCACTCGAGTTTCTTGAACGTGCACTTAAATCGAAGCACGAGGGAGTTTTTGCACTTCACCCCAATCGAAGTGCGGCCCCAGTGACTGAGAACTGAACCCGCATTCTTGAGGTTAGCAGCGCAACATGCAGCATGGTAATATACGACGGCAGCAAACTATGGCGAATTGCAGCATATGTCTACCATATTTCCCCAAATTAATGTGGCCCCAATCACTAGAAACAAGTTCTGAAAAGACATCTGGTATTCATGTTGCGACAACGCTGGCTCAGATGCACTCACTACTGACCTTGACAGTGGAGTCCACTCCAACAGTACCAATATTGGCCTTAACTCCACACAGGTAGGCTGTAGCAGAGTTTGCTGAATCAGAGGTCTGCGCATCCAGACCATAGGTCTTTGACAGTGACACGTACGGAAATTCTTCCCATGAAAGCACAGTCTCCTCGCCACTTTGATTCTTAAATTGACCCTTGTAAATTCTAGCAGCGGTCACCGTGCTGACGCCCATTCCATCTCCGAGGAAGAGAATCACGAACTTGGCACGATTCCTAATCTCTTCTCTCGCCAAAGTCTTCTCAATCTGAGACTTTCCCAACTGGCTCCAATACGTTCTGTTTGCTGGAACAAACGAGAAACAGTATCAGTGATGTAATATATCATCAGGCTGCGAGAAACGCATCAGCTAGGCATGACGCGTTTAGGTAATAACAATACGATGTGGTGCATCTGTAGCTTCACGGGCAACCGGAGTAGGGGAACAGTCGCTCTGAATTCTGACAATGAGTAAGGGAATGAAGACGTGGACAGACGTCAGTATTCGTACTACTTTTGTGTACAGCAAATTTATTGTACCGCGGTGGCTTATGGCTCTATTATTCGCGCCCAAATAAAACATATCAAAGGAGTTTTCTTCCCAACGACAATGTTCCATTGAATTCGCTGTGACTGGCAGCACTTGATTCAGGCACGTTTGGTACTATATTAGAAACTCTTATTTTTATTGTGTAATACATACTTATCTCAATGTTTCCCTATATTTATTATTTTGGGACGGTAAACCTGTGATATTATTATTATTATTATATTTACTAAGTGCGTCATATTTTCATGTTTCCCGTGTATCGTACGTTACCTTGGATGTTTGTAGACATGAGGCTAAAGTTCACTTTAGTTCGCTTAACACATTTTAATAATTTCGTAGTAGTATGCTCCGCAAACCTGGTCTAGCGTATTAAATATTGTCAGCCCTGCTTAAGCAAATGAATGGCCCACCGTATTTAAATGTTCCATTGTGTCAAATACCAAGCGCACTATGTAAGAAGCTAAAAAGATGTACTCTAATATTACGTACCAATCCGACGATGCCATTATTGAGCATACAGTAGTAGGGACAGATGAGCAGTATCAGGAGTAATTTACACCACTTTGAATTATTTAACGCACACCTAAGCCTACGTACAAGGGTACTTTGCAACCTCACGCTTATCAGAATGTGGCTGCCGCAACGGGGAATCAAACTCGCTTACTGAAGCTTAGCAGCACGACACTTCAGCTGCTAAGACACCGTGTCGGGGCTCCATAAAGGGGGGACATGGGTCTTCGAGGGCTGAAAATCGTGAACAAAACGGCCTTTTAAAAGCAAAGCTGTGTAGCAAATCGCCCTTGCGAGTCGATCACAGACAACTATCATTGTCCTAACGGGTGTGTGCCGTTGCGCGGCTACATGGGAACGAGTACAGAAGACAGAGAGAAAGAAAGGGCGAAACAGAGAGACGGAAAGAAAGAGAAAAATTCTTGCCGAAAAAAAAACATTCTTCACGAGGCGGGATTCGAACCCGCGTACCCTCATCCGAATGCGAGCGTCCTAGCCACTCGGCTAACCAGGCACGCTAGCAGAGCATTGCATAACCTGGTACAGTATATGTGTAGCAAGGCTTGTGGGAAAGGAAGTGAGGAGGCACGGGCAACTAATCACGTTAAAATGGAACTATGAGTGTAGACGAGTAAAATAACACCAGGCGTCACAAAATTTGAAATATGTAAAGTGTCCGTCATTTAAAGCTTCCTACCCATTACAATGGGCCTAGCCGTATTTCTTCAGCATCATCAGCTACAGCATCAACAGAGCGCCCCAAAATGGCCTTAATGCGCGTAGTGGGTACCTCATTCCCTCGCAAAATGATGATACTGGCCATAGTTGGTACTTCCCTACTGCGCAAACTTCTGAGATTTAGCGCTTAGTGGATACATTGCTACGAATTTCGCAGTAGTCGCCCCAAAACAGTTTTTCAACGGGCTTAGAAATGCCCCTTCTGCAGCTTTCGTTGTGACTGCACTGACCTCCGTGCAGGCCTAGAATGATTAATTTTTGTTCGGAGAACACAGCTTGCTTGGCAACTTTGTTGTTTGCTGAATGAATATTTTGGACCTGTGCTTGTAGAGATATAATTATTTGCTCAATAAGCATAAATAGGCAATGTTGGCAACGCTCAAATTGGCTTGTCACTTGTGGCACCAATTGTGTGTTTTATTTTAAATGTCCTTCCTTACTCATGAGCAAGCACAGAGCTCAATGTGCTGCAAGTTAAAAATTACCTGCTCCGTTTCAAATGCTTGCAACGTGGCACTATTCTAGCATCCATTTGATTGTTAAGAAGAGCGTCGTGTTTAGCAGATATATTTTATTGTTTCAGCCAACAATTCAATGCGATTACCTATATCTGTCCACTACTTGACTACTTTATACATAATTGAAGGTCAGCAGAATCAGTTAAAAAAGCTGAGCAAGTTGTGCAGTTTCGTCTACTTGGTCAATAAATAATAGCGTATCTTTAAGACCCATAAAGGGCCAGCAAGCATTATTCGGTAGAAATCCCAGCAGTTATGCAGGCGCTATGGATTGTGGGCTGTACGCGAACCATGTATAACAAATACTGGAAGAAATCTACAGCGGCTGCAGAGCCACCATAGTCCCCTATAAAGAAAGGGTTAGAGTTCCGATAAAGAAGAGTCTGCTTATTGAATACATTAAAACACTCTACCTAGTTTGAAAAACTCGTTACCCGCCACGGTGGTCTAGTGGTTATGGCGCTCGACGCTGACCCGAAGGTCGCGGATCGAATCCGGCCGCGGCGGCTGCATTTCGATGGAGGCGAAAATGTTAGAGGCCGGTGTACTTAGATTTTAGGTGCCACGT